>NC_054868.1:28777757-29080257 GCF_018320785.1 Cheilinus undulatus | reverse complement strand
CACATGGTGAGACATCTTAAGTTTCAAACATGCTGTTTGATTTTCCTTTACAAATAACATGCATTAATTTCAATCAAGGGAGGAGGAGCCATGTTCCCACTGGGAGAATCCACATTAGCTCTTGATGAAGAGATGCTGCAGGTGTTGGATGCTGTAGAACCCATGAAGCCTGTAGCGAAGCCCGCCCAGCCAGCATCATCATCTGTCTTTGCCCCATCACAGTCTCTTAAAACAGCTGCAGACAACCAGAGGGAGACTGACAGAACCTTTAAGCCTATGGGACCCTACAGGGATCGCCACAGAGACTCCAGCACCCTGAAGGCAGTCTCTGGGCATAATGTTAATGGAAGGAGACCAGGGTGGAAAGATGATTGCAAAGACCTTGCTCAGAGGCTTCTCTTCAGTGAGGACTCTGGGGAATCCCTGCAAGAAAGTAAAAATAATCAGGGCAAAGATGTCTTCACCAAGTGAGTCATAACTTACACATTCATGTTTAGCTTTCTTTAGGGATGTAACAAGCAATACAACCAAGAATCAATAAAAAATGGACAATTTGAATCGATTTGGCATACAATTATATTTCATCTTTGGAATATTTTTTGTTTTGTTTTGTTGTTAGACATTGTTAGTGTTGCTGTAAAGAAAAATATCTTTTTTGATTCTTCAAGCTAAAAATGAAAATTTACAATCTATTCAATGGAAAAAAGTAAAATGATAAAAGGTAAAGTAAGTTAAAAGTTGTACTGTGAAGGTAGTATAATGGAATGCCTCTTAGCATGAGTTTATTTGATCATTACACCCCTAGTGTTCCTCTGCAATATTAATTTTATGTGCTTCTATGCTTTTCTGCCAATCTTTTCTTAATTCATAGGGGGATAGTTGCATCTAGAAGAAAAAGCTCTCCTCTTAGCAATGAAGAACATGGGAAAAACATGAATGCTGACTCACCTCTGGATGCATCCAGGGACTACATCTTGTTCAGCCCCACCCGCCTCGCAGCAGCCATGAAGAAGGCCAAACTCCAGCAGTCGATCCAGAATCAGTCCGCCTCTGTGCTCACAGTCCCCAGAGGTCTAGAAATCAGTGCTCTGAATGACACTTTACCTCAGCCAGGTGGGGACGTAACATAAGATTGTTTTAATGTAGTTAAAGTTGATTTTTTCCTCCTTTGTTCATGTGGCGTTTGTACTTTTTCACACCTTATCATTGCATCAAAAAGCTGCTAAGTGTGCTTCTTGTTCTCAGTGACACCCTACTTTCTTTCCTCTTTCTGTGCTTCTGTGCCTTTGTTCTTTGCTCCAAAATTGATCTCTTTGTGTGTAGATATACTGTTTGGTAATTTGTTAAAATTACAATTGAGGATTCGAAACATTTAAGTTCAAAGTTTAAAAAAAAAATGCCCCAAATCAGTTCAATTCACATAACAGTTTGGCCAGTGCCAATACTAATGTTTTTTTCATCACATCTTTTGTTGTAAGACTCCCACTATACTATTGTTTTCATCCCACTGGCTATGAAAAAAGATCATTGTTTGTCTAGCTAGACCCTTCTACCCTGTAGAGATGCTCTTATTTGTTTCAGTGGCTAGCTATACTAGATGCTCTCACAAAATTGATAGGACACAACAGATAAATACTGCAAACTGTTATCTGTTCATGGCACATCATTTGGGCCTAAATCTGCTGATACTAATGCATGCCCCAATGCACTGATGCATCCTAAGCTGCAATATACAGTTTAATCTATAAAAATAGAATATCTTGAAAAAGTTATTTTTTTCCCCGTGACTTAATTCAAGAAATTAAACTTCAGTGTATTCTAGATTTACCATTACAAATCAAAACATTTCATGATTTTTTGCTTCAGTGTTAATGATTACAGCGTACAGCTCACAAAAATAAAAACAATGAACACAAAAAATCAGTCCAAAAAAGGATTACAGCACCAAAATGTTGATCAGGGAAATTATGCTCAATTTATACACTCACTTTGTTGGAGCTTTTATTTGCTCAAATTACAAGAACAGTAATGCTATGGTCAGCAAAACCAGTTTTTGGTAATTTAGGCTTCATTTCGGGTAGGTTCCTAGTCCACAAGAAAATCTGAATCTCAGATATTAGCTTAAAAAGTTAATTGTAGATATTACAATTTCTGCTGATATTCACAGCCAAATGTCAGCTGTAAGTATGAATAAGTTTGTGCTATTGTAGGCCCAACAGACCTAAGCCAGCTGTGTTCATCCCCATTCCTTAAAGTTAAATTGTCTTTAAAGAACTTAAGTTTTAGGTCTGAACTTTACTTATATTTCTGTATCTATATCGGCTGAAATGATTTTGTAATCATCGGAATATCAGATATCAGCAATAATCTGTTTTCATGCAGCTCAAATAAACCCGCCGACTTTCTTTGATCTCCACTTTAGGTGCTGCCTTGCATGCTCCTGCTGAACAAGCTGAGAAACTGCTGCTGTCCAGCTGGGGTTTACCAAAACCTGTCCTGGAGCGCTATCAGAAACACGGAGTGACTCACATGTTTGAATGGCAGGCTCAGTGCCTCACTGTGGGGCGGGTCCTACAGGGAGGAAACCTGGTATACTCTGGTGAGAAACTGAAAGTCCCTCTACAAATTTATACAGGGTCAGTCAGCGTTTCTAATCTTTCATATCACTTCTGTGCAGCCCCAACTAGTGCTGGGAAAACTCTGGTGTCAGAGCTGCTTATACTGAAGCGTGTGCTGGAGACCAAAAGGAAGGCTCTCTTTATTCTGCCGTTTGTCTCTGTGGCCAAAGAGAAGATGCACTACCTTCAGGTGAGAAGCAGACTCTGTAAAACACATGCATTGTAGAAGTTGTGTTTATCTAACAAGTTGTGTATCGGGGTTTTCTAGAGTGTGTTTGAAGAAGCAGGAGTTCGCGTGGAGGGATACATGGGCAGCACGTCAGCTGCAGGAGGGTTCACAGCTCTGGATGTGGCTGTTTGCACCATAGAAAAGGCAAATTCTCTCGTTAACAGACTCATTGAAGAGGACAGTATTGGTCTATTAGGTAAAACATCAGCATAGCTATGTATTTTCCTGAATGTATAAAATGCTATATAATTTTTATAACTGTTACATGTGTTTTACTAGGTATGGTGGTGGTGGATGAGTTACATATGGTTGGAGATTCTGGAAGAGGTTACCTGTTGGAACTGCTCTTAACCAAAATCCGTTTTATTGCACAGAAGCAGAAAACCACTGAGTATGTCCCACCTAGTTTTTCTATCCATGTTTCTGTTTAAAAATGAGCATTTTTTTCTGCTTCATATGTGAATAAGTCTGACTGTGAAACCTCCAACTCAGGTCTCTTTCTGAGGGGGTACAGATTGTAGGTATGAGCGCCACCCTGCCCAACCTCTCCCTCCTGGCTAGTTGGTTAGGCGCAGAGCTTTACCAGACTGACTACAGACCTGTACCTCTGCAGGAGCACCTAAAAGTGGGCTGCAACTTCTACGATAAGAGCCTCTCTGTGGTCCGCCAATTCACTCCTGCACTCCACATTAGGGTAAATGCTTGTAGATCTGAGTGATCCTATGTGTTTTATAATGAAGATGCCTATTCTTGCAAGACTGTTGACATGTGTTTGAATTTTTACATCACTCAGGGTGATGATGAGCACATAGTGAGCCTGTGCTATGAGACGGTGATAGAGAGCCGCTCTGTGCTGCTTTTCTGTCCTGCCAAGAACTGGTGTGAGAAACTGGCCGACAGCATCGCCAGAGAGTTCTACAACCTCAGATATACTGGTATTTTGGATTTAGTTATCATCAAAGCTGTTTAACCTTCATGCATACTTTATTTGATAGTGAGTAGCTTAGCTTGTTATGAAGCATTTTTACACTGCATTGTTGTATTTTATGATGAGTTTTTAGACCACAGTCAGATTAAGGGTTCCGATACCAGTCTCCAGTCTGAAGCGTAAGCATCAAGCCCATTAAAGGCTTCAATGACAGAAAGCATGAAAGTGTGAATTCATAAAGGCTTACTGTAATTTAAAAGTAGGAATCAGAAGACATTATTGTGACATAACATGTTGCCACTAACAACAAACCACAAGAAAAAGGAAGGAAGGCCACACTTCCAGTATGTTATTTTGTTTGTGACACACAATATATATATATATAATTTTGCAAGGAAAGTGATATGCAGAGGTTTAAATGAAAATCAAAACAACTTTAATAACATGGAATAAATTACCTTAATATCCAAAGGTCCAATGCTGTCATTTACATGTTGAATTGTTATCAGTTCTGTTTTGTATGCTATGGTATTATATGATACTGTTTAGAAACAGGCGCATCTCGATAAATAAGAATACAGTGGGAAAGTAAATTTATTTCAGTAGATATATTAAAAAAGTGAACCTCATGTAATAAATGATTAATTGCACACACATTGAAAAATACCTAGTCTTTTTTTCTATTAATTTTGATTATTATGGCTTACAGTTAAAGAAAACCCAAATTCAGTATCTCAAAAAATCAGAATATTGCACAAGACCAATAAAAAATGATTTTTGATACAGAAATGTTGGTCTTCTGATTAGTATGCTCATTTATAAGCACTCAGTACTTAGTTTGGGATCCTTTTGTGTGAACTACTGCATCAATGCTGTATGGCATAAAGGCGATCAGTCTGTGGCGCTGCTGAGGTGTCATGAAAGCCCAGGTTGCTCTGATAGCAGCCTTCAGCTCGTCTGTGTTTTCGGGCCTGGCGTTTCATCTTTTGACATTCCCCCAGAGATTCTCTATGGGGTTCAGATCCAGTGAGTTTGTTGGCCAATCAAGCACAGGAATATCACGGTCATTTAACCAGCTTTGTGCACTTTTGGCAGTGTGTCCTGCTTGAATGTGAAATCTCCTGATAAATGGCTGCATTGACTTTGGACATCAGAAAACACAGTGGACCAACACCAGCAGAGGACATGGCACCCCAAAGCAAAGTAATGCTATGGTCAGCAAAAACAGTTTTTGGAAAATCAGAATCTCCATGAAGCTTCTCAGCATATGGAAGCATCAAGTGCTCTAAAATCTCCTGGTATATCACTACAGCGTTGACTCTGGACTTGATAAAGCACAGTCAGTGTACTGACACCATCAGATGGCAAGGCACCAAATCATCAATGACTATGGAAACTTTACTCTGGACTTCAAGCATCTTGGATTCTGTGCCTCTTTGATCCTCCTGCAGACTCTGGGATCTTGTTTTCCATATGAAATGCAAAACACTTAGGACATCTGTAGCTCAACACTGAGACCATGACACTTGTAGTCCATTTCCTGGACCTGTCTGTGTGTGATGGCTCTTGATCCAGCCTCAGTCCACTTCTTTCAAAGTTCCCCTAAGTTCTTGAACCTGCTTTGTTTGACTATCCGCTGAAGGCTGCACTTATCCCTGTTGCTTGAGCTCCTTTACTCACCACACTTTTCCCTTCCAGTTAACTTTCCATGAATATGCTTTGATACAGCCTCTGAGAACAGCCTGCTCTTTCAGCAGTGACCTTCTGTGGCTTACCCTCCTTGTGGAGGGTGTCAATGGTCGTCTTCTCGACATTTGTGAAGTCAGCAATCTTCCTAATGATTGTGGTTGTGTGTACTGAACCAGAGTGAGAGAATGAAGGCTCTGGAAACCTGAATTTGAGTTTTCAACAGTGTTCTAATATTGTGAGATAGTGGCTTTTTGATTTTCATAATCTGTAAGCCATAATCATTAACATAAAAAAATAGCCTAGAAATGTTTCACTTTGTATGAGATAGTATATCTAGAATATATGGAAATTTTACTTTCTGAAGGTTTGGGCCAAGGTTTTCCCATGATCCTAGATTCTGGTCTCATACTTTCAGATCATCAGGGTCAAGCAGAGCCTGAGCCGGTAACTCTGGATCAGGAGGGACTCGTTGATGTTATTGCCCAGTTGAGACGAACTCCAGCTGGTTTAGACCCAATCCTCCAGCGAACAGTGCCATGGGGGGTGGCCTTCCACCATGCTGGTGAACGCACTCACACAACCTCTTAACAACAACATACCTCAAACATAACTTAAATTTTGGTTTTCAGTACATAAATGAGAATTTTTGTGTCTGTAGGTTTGACATTTGATGAACGGGATGTGTTGGAGGGAGCTTTTCGTCAGGGCAAGCTGAGAGTCCTGGCTGCCACCTCCACCCTCTCTTCAGGGGTCAACCTCCCGGCTCGAAGAGTCATTATTCGAACCCCCACCTTCAATGGACACCTGTTGGACCCACTCACATACAAACAGATGGCAGGAAGAGCAGGGAGAAAAGGAGTAGACACAACAGGTGTGGAGGAAAGGATGGGTCATATTAAAATTATGGATAAAAAGTAGATGCATTCATGAAAAATAACATTTTGCTTTTGTTTTATACCATTTGATTTCTTTTCTCAGGAGAGAGTGTGTTGGTGTGTAAGGAGGCAGAGCGACAGAAAGGTGTGTGCCTCCTTACAGGTTCTCTTCAGCCTATCAGCAGCTGCCTGGTGAGAAGGGAGGGAGAGGGCGTCACCACGAGCATGTTGAGAGCCATCCTTGAGGTAGGACCGCTATGTTAGTTACTGAAGAATATAAAAGACCATTAAGTAAAGTATAAGGATGAATTCCTACTTGCAGATTATCGTTGGAGGTGTAGCCAGCACTCCGCATGATGTGAAGTTATACGCTTCCTGCTCTCTCCTGGCTGCCAGCATGAAATGTGACAGCAAGAAAGAATCAAATGAAGAGACCAACAAAGGAGCTATTGAGGCCAGTGTGGAATGGCTGATAGAGAATGAATTTATCAGTATCCAGAGAGAGGGACGAGGTACAGTTAATTGTGCTGTTTCTTAATGAGGATTTTTGGAATTTTAAGGATGTAGTCTTTTGCAATAAAGTTTATAACTGGTTGAAATGTTTTCTTATTTAGTTTAGAGTTCATGAATGGGGGAAATGTTGGTTTAAAGCAGTAACTTTCAGTGCTTTAACATATTTACTGTCTGCTATTTTAAATGGATTTGGTGCTGTTGATATGCTAATGTCTTAAAGCTGCTTTTGACTGTGCATAAAGTTTTCTAAATCTTAAAAGCTGCTGTAATTCCTCCGATGTCTCTGTATGCCCAGAGGAGCGGTACTGTCCAACCCAGCTTGGTGCTGCCACCCTTTCTTCCTCCCTCTCCCCTCCTGAAGCTCTTGGAATATTTGCAGATCTCCAGCGGGCCATGAAGGGCTTTGTTCTGGAGAATGACCTGCACATTCTTTACCTGGTACATTTATCTCATTTGATTACTCTCTTAATAACTTTGCTTTCCACTTTTTACACAGTGTGTAACGGTTTGTGTCCTAATACTCCTCAGATTACACCACTGTATGCAGAGTGGACCTCCATAGACTGGTATCAGTTCTTCTGTCTGTGGGAGCAGCTGTCTTCTTCTATGAAGCGGGTAGCAGAGATGGTGGGCATTCAGGAAAGTTTTCTTGCACGATCTGTCAGTGGCAAGCTTGTCGCCAAAACTGAGAAGCAACGCAGACAGATGGCTATCCATAAAAGGTGATACACATGTTTACATTTGCTTATTATATGTACTGTATAAAGTACCATTTATTTAGCTTTCTATTAAATGAATGAATCGTCAAAGATTATTCATAAACAAAATCCCAGTTATGACATTGAACTTGACATTTTATGTGTGGTCTTTATTAATGTTTTTTTAAATCATTATTTTAGATAAAGAATCACGTATATTGCTAAGAAGCTTACCATATGGAGGAATTAAGTCTTTCAGTGTTTTGATGCCAATGATAAACATAGGAGAAGAATAAAAAAGTAAAATGCTGCTTAACAGCAGTATATCACGAAGCGACTGAAATAGAGTAATATAATATTGATACTGACTGAGCAAAGTGAAAAGTAAAGTTTCGGATCAGTTTTTATCACACAAGACTTTTCTTTTTTTTTCTTTTTTTTTTAGCTATTTGTCTTCTTCCTTGCAGATTTTTCACCACCCTGGTGCTGCAGGAACTGGTGAACGAGGTTCCTTTGCCAACTGTGGCATCCAAATACAACTGCAACCGTGGACAGTTACAGTCTCTCCAGCAGTCTGCTTCTACATATGCAGGTAGTTTTGTATGTGAGAAAATACAATATACAGTGCATTCATAAAGTATTTAGTAAATTTATTTATTGAAGGGATAGCCCCTT
Source organism: Cheilinus undulatus (assembly GCF_018320785.1). NCBI lineage: Eukaryota > Metazoa > Chordata > Actinopteri > Labriformes > Labridae > Cheilinus > Cheilinus undulatus. The sequence goes on along the minus strand of NC_054868.1, from coordinate 29,072,032 downwards.
TAGATGATTCATCTCGTTTTCAAGAGGTTATTCAGACCCCTCCACTTTTTTCAGTTTTGTTATATTGCAGGTTGATGCTAAATTTGAAGTGTTTGTGCAAAGGGTCTGAATACTTATGTCAGTGTGATATTTCAGTTTTTTTGTTGTGTTTTTGGATAAATTTGCAAAATTTCTAAAATTAGGTTTTTACTTTGTCATGTCAAGATACTGAGTTTAGATTTGTCAGACTAAAAATGTTTTTTTTCAACAGCAGCATCAGGCTGCAACATAAAAAAAAAATGAAAAAAGGGTGAATGGGGTTGGAATACTTTCCAAATGCAGTATATATAATTTCAGCACAAGACTTTCCATTAAAAAAGTATGAGCTGTTTCTGGTAAAGAAATTTAATGTCAGGTAGACTAAAGAATAATCAACCCTGACTCCATTAGCTGAAGTTTCAGCACATGTATGCTTCTCTTAGAGCGATGTATCAACCATTGTAAAGTGCAGATGTTTCTTGCATCAAGCTACTAGCAATGTTTTTATTAGGGCTGTTTGTCAATCTGTTATCTCTTCAGGTATGGTAACAGTGTTCTGTAAGCGCCTTGGCTGGCACAACATGGAGCTTCTGCTGTCTCAGTACCAGACCAGGCTGAGTTTTGGAGTCCAGAGGGAGCTGGTTGACCTTGTCAGAGTGTCCCTCCTGAATGCAACAAGAGCCAGAGCACTGTACGCTCAGGGCCTCTGCACTGTGGCTGAAGTCGCGAGAGCTACTGTGGCTGATGTGGAGAAAGCCTTGAGAAACGCTGTGCCATTTAAGAGGTAGGTGTGTGTGTGTGTGTGTGTGTGTGTGTGTGTGTGTGTTTCATTACAATATGAATGCTGATGGTAAACAAGGATATGAGCCTCTTTAAATCACACTGGCTACTACAAGTGAGGGCCAGTAGCTAAATAAGAGCTTAGTTTGTGCATTTTATAGGTAAAGCTTAAAAGTTTCCTTAGCTGACCTCACCTTATCAAAAACAATGTAAACACCAGAAACAAGGGTCTTAATACAGTGCCAGTTTATTTATGCTGCTTTAAAGCTATTAGAAAATGTGGAGTATCAAGTGTTTCTCGTATTCTTTCTGCATTAGATTTGATTATTTACATATGAAGATAAACTGTAAAACATGAAAAGGAATAACCTCTGGTGGCAACACTGAGCCAGGTGTGACTGATACGTTGCCATAATGCCAGATTGACCCAAGTCTTTAAGTTGATGCATTTGCAAACAGATTATGTTTTCACTGTTACCACAGATGAAGTGTAATTAAATGCACATTTAGTTTAGAAGCATGAATATTTAAAAGTACAGACAGAGTAATGCCTGTGTATTGAATCCAAACCACAGCTTTATATAAGTGGATGATGTTCTGATTTCAGTTTAAGCATGTCAGGTCATAATCTTTATAGCTACCCCATCATGCTGTTTTTATTAATAAAGTAATAGGCTCTATAGTCACATGTGGTATCCATCTACCCTGTTAGATTGTTAAACATCTTTTAACAAGAAACAATTCAAGAAGTTTATGAAAAATCAATCAAAAGTACATAAATTTAAGAAAATGCTCCATAAAATATGTGTATTATCTGGCACACATTAAAAAATCCTAAGCATAAAAATACAGCATAAGTACACTTAGCTATACTGTAATCTCCCAGAAACATGACCCCTGTATAAATCCTACATCATCACCATCTGTCTCCCTCAGCTCAAAGCGTGCAGTGGATGAGAGCGAGATGGAAGCAGCTGAGAGACGGAGCCTCCGCTGCGTCTGGGTCGCTGGTGGTCGCGCCCTGACAGAACAGGAAGCAGCTGTGGAGATTGTGTCTGAGGCACGGCTCCTCCTTCAGGAAGACCTGGCACAGCTGGGAATACAATGGGACCCAACAACACTTCCGCCAGGGGCTCCTGCTGTGAACGGCCCCCATGATGGGCACAGTGTGGACTCTGACACATCGTCTGCTTCAGTTATCAACTCTCATGAAGCACAGGTGAACAGTAAAGCTTACCAAGAAGAAGACAGTAAAGAGAAAAGTGACACCAGAGAGGAGAAAAACAAAGAAAATCCTGAGACATGGATATCTGAAAGGAAAATAGTGAAAGCAGGGGCAAAACAAGAGGACAGGAAGACTGTGGCTGAAGAGGTAGTAGGATGTAAAAGAGAGGAAGAAAGGAAGGTAGATAGCAGACAATCAGGCTGTGACGTGCAAGGAAAAAGATGCAAAGCAATAGAAAACAATGAAACACAACAAGTAGTATTAATGGAAAGAGAGACAGAGGATATGGAAACAGAAAGAGGACAACAAAAAGAAAAGGAGACAAATGAAGAGATGAACTCAGCTTTGCACGAGAGTCCCCAAAGAAATCACCCTGTTTCTACAAGAAGCCTGACGCAGGAGCTGGCTGAGATTTTATCTAGCCCTTTACCTCAGGCGACACCACTCCTTCAGCCCTCTTTTTCCCCAATGCCCCCGCCTCGATTCAGAGCTCCAGTAGCAAGCGTACAAGAAGGACATAATGTGACACCCAAAGGAGATGGCTCCACAGAATTTCCTGCATCACCTAGGTTGGCTGGTAGACTGAAACACTCAAGAGCATTAAGCAAAGTGCTTCACTCCATACAGACTGACAAAAGCCTACAAGAGGCTGCACAAACATCCCATTCAAAATCTTCCACAGTCCAAAATTTAGAGCTAGCAGGTCCTGTACTGACAGCTATTCAAGGCCCCATACAAGAAAAACCTTTAAGTGTTTCAACACCAAACAATGCAGATGTAATAGACTCTCTTTTGTTCATCTCTCCTGCTTCAGTTCCCTTATCCTCTCCTGAAGCCAAGCGTAGGAAGATTGATAGCAAAGAGGTGGAGATGTTCTCATCTCCTGAACTGTATGCAGGGAGTGACAGAGAGGAAGAAACTGATCAAGGTGTTAAAAAAAGAGAGGATAGTTTTGGTGAAAGCTTTGAATTGGACTCTCTGACAGAAAGGATCATCATTCAGGAGACTGACCAACCAAGAGACAGAAAAGATAGAGGAGATAGAACAGATCAAAGAGGGGAGGGAACACGAGAAGTGACTGAAGAGATGAAAAGAAACACAAATGAGGAGAATGGCAGGTTTGAAGCTCCTGTAAACGCATGCTCCAGATTCAGTATTTCTCTCACAGACAGTCAGATGGAGCTCATCCTTAGCTCCAGCCAACAGGTGGGTCATATTTTTCCTCATCCTTTAAGTTATTTATTAACAGTGAAAAATTTGCAAATTAAAAACCTAATACTATAAAATTGTTTTGACAGATTTCTCCTGGCCTTGGTTCAGCTGCTGCTGCTGATCATGTAGTTGAAGATAATGGTGCTGATCAGAATGATGCCCTCTGTCCTGATCAGGCAGCTTCTGAGAGCGCTAACAGAAGCAGCAGCTTCCTGTTTGACAGCCTGTATGGCAGCTCTCTGCTGGCTGACCTGACCCCGCCAAGGATCCTCAGTCAATCAGACGATGAGGAGTTGAAGTCAGCAGGCCAGGAGGTCAGAGATGAGCTCCCTCTTCCATCAACCCAGCAGCGAAGACGCAGCGAAATTCTGGCCAATCAGGAAGCGGAACAGCAGGAGGCGATCCAATGGGGCGAGTCTTCCTTTAACCTTTCAGAGTGGGGCGACTCGCTTTATGTGGGTGAACACTTCCTGGAGAGAAGGAGCTTTCTGAAACACATAGAGAAGGCTCAGAAAGTGAAAGAAGAGAGTCGTGATGAAACTAAGCAACACAATATAGGTGACCTGCATGAGGGACAGATGTCAGTACCACAACCAAGTCACATACTGGCACAAACCAGGTCTGCAGCTCCAAATGAGCGGGAAAAGCAACAAGCTAGCAATGATCATGGCCTAATATCTAAAACAAAACTGAATACTAATGCACATAATCATAAGAAACCAAATGTCAGAGAGGAAACAATGAATGAAGAAGAGGGAAATGGAAGGAAAATAAACAAAGGAGAGGAAACAAAAACACCACTGTCAGATAACGCAGTTTCAAAACATACAAATGTCCAACATGCACCTGAAAGCGCTTTTCACTGCAGCCCTTTTTTACAAGAGATCTTTGACCGCTGGCCCAGTATGTCTGAGCAACCCTTGAACAACACATCAGCAGGCTACACAACCGGTAATACACACTTAAAAGCAGCAAAAACAGCAGAAGTACGAGATTTACCTCAGGTGGACAGGAAAATGGCAAAGCCAAACATGCAGGTCGCTGCTGCTGGGAGTGATTCTTTAGAGGAAAATAATATGACAGATAGACCTGGCTGTGCTGCTGATCTTATTCCTCCAACACAGGAAACACCACCTGTCACACCCAAAGTCAAACTGACCACCTCATCTGTCCAATCGCCTCTCAGTGTGCAGCCTCTTAAACAATCAACACCATCAATATGGAAACCATCAATTACTAAAAGTACCAAATCTCTCCCAGGAGACAGCGACCGTCTATCAGAAGCTGTCGCAAACTCTAAACAACCTAATTCTACTTCCAGTGAGTGGCACAAACAGGGGAAAACAGTGCAGACTGTACCTGTTCAGCACACAAAAACAAACCCCCCACCACATGCCAACCACAATCTCAGCCCTCCACCAGACGCAGCTTCTCCCACATCCTCCCCCCCGCAGAGGCCCCCCTCTGATGCAGAGTCGCCTGTGATTGATGAAGGCTTTACTCTGCAGCTCTCCCAGGATGCTTCACTCTGTCCCAGTAATTCAGGGGCCTTCTCCATCATAGACGTTGCAAGTGACAGGCGCCTCTTTGAGACTTTCATCACTGAGTGGAAAACAAAGGAGCGGTTCTCTCTGGCTTTGGCGTGTGAGAAGAGGGAGCATGGAGAGCAGCCTGAAGGGGGCATAGGAGGGAAACATAAGAGAGGTAAGAGACACACATTTCAACTGGATCTCCCAGAAGTGATGTTAAAAAGCAGTGGGATGAGGATTTGAGTTAGTTCCTGGTAATGAGTTAGTATTTGATTAATTTCTACTACACACATACAGTTCTTCATCCGACTGATATGTGCTTTCTTAAGGAAGGCTTAGAAGGACATGCATCCATGAATTTTATTAGTTTTCTTTTTTCATGATAAGATAATTTAGTGTTTTCTCAAGCTCTTGACTTATTGTGTTTTAAACTAAGTTAACAGGAGTGGTTTTCCAGTAAAAACAAATTATTTCAATTATTTGGAACAATTTTTTCTTAAAATTTTAAGCTAATGACAAGAATAAATCAAGATTATGAGAAAACTACCAGAGAGTATTCGTCAGTGTTGAAAATGTAACAAAAAATCAACATGTTTGTCCACTGAAGGCTTCTGTACATTCTAGACAAGTAAATTAAAGATTTTTACCCTCAAAATGAGGTAAAAGTTTGAAGAGGAACAACCATTTCAACTGCAAATTTTAGCACAAAATAAAACTGCACATGCTCTAAAACGTGTGGAATAAGTAAGCCATAACTTGTACCTATAATCTACTTTAAATATCCCCATATGTACATTTTATGCACATCCCTGGTTTTTAAACCCAGATATCCAACTACAATTATAATCTTTGCTCTTTCTGTGTATATCAGAAATAATTTTATCAATCAAAATTAGTCTTTTTTCTAGTTCCAGATTTAAGTTTCCACAAATATCCACTGAAGATTACTCTTTGCTGCTGTCTAAGTAAAACATGGTATTTATATTATGGCACAATATAAATAATTTTTGTGCTGAAAAGCAAATATTAAGTATAAAATAACTAAAACTGTGTTTTATATGTATGTGTGTACATATACACATTCCTGGCTCTGAGTCACTGCTAGTGTGGTGACCAGTGGCTCCGAGATATGGACAAAAGTACTTGGCCACCTGACTGTTACACCAACAGTAGCTGTAATGACATTATTTTCAAAAACATGTTCTTTGGTTTTGCTATAACAGCCTCCACTCTTCTTGATAGGGTTGAGTGTTTTTGTTGAAATTTGCACCCATTCTTTTCTTCTGTCGAGCAATATGTGGTCAGGCGCTGATGATGAATAGCCCGTCTCAGTGTGCTTTCCACCACACCATCTGGTGCTTGGCGTTAGGCTTGATGATGTGAGGCTTGCATGCAGCTGCTCGGCCATGAAAACCCATTTCATGGAGCTCTCACCACACAGTTTTTGTGCTTAAATTACGTTCAGAACTCTACAGCTATGGAATCAGTAGAGCATTGGCGTCTTTTACACACCATGCACCTCGGCAGTTGTTGATCCTGCACTGTAAAAAACTAAAAGAAACTGCAAAAAACTAAAAGAAACTGTTGAAACAAATGGAAACTGCACAAACATGTCTAGAATGTTCAGTAAAGGCTGGGCTTTTAAATGAGACAATATTTGTGTCTGTAGTACCAAGCACCATCCCATAGGGGGCGGAAGTGTCTGACTACGGCCACTTTGATATGTGGTCATTGATTTGAGTCCTTTTTGAGTTGGATGTGGTGTAGGTAAAAATAGTTTGTTTTAGGCTTGTAGCTAAGCTTCTTATGTTTAATTTGATGCGTAACTATTTTTGTTCAAAAATAGAGTGCACAGAGTAAGTTTGTTTGGATCAAGGTGAGCAGGACCAAATTTGCAGAGTGTTCCTATTCTTCTCTTTAGATTGCAAGCAGCTTTAACCAGCTTTAAGGCCATTTAACAGCTTTTCTCTCTTATTTGAAATTCATCCATGAAACAAAAACAGTGGTTTAGTAAGTATACCTTAAGGAGTGCAGTTTTTCATTGAATAAAGTCCTCAATTAAATCCAAGAATAAGCCACAGAGATGGTCGGAACTGAGCAGTGAGTCTCTACCTACCATCTGTTATTGATTTGGTTGAAATCCCCCTGGTGGCGGCTTTTAAGGAAGTATAGTCTAACATAGTATGCACTCTTGTGTTAATGCAGCGCCAGCAGCTCAACAGAAGCTGGACAGGGTTGACGGGTTTCCAGTAAGAGACAGTGATGGACTGGTGTTGATTGGACTGTCTGTCTGCTGGGGAGCAAGAGATGCATATTATATATCTCTGCAGCAGGAGCAGAGCAGAGGTATGCTTAAAACACCTGTGTCTAAGCACTGTAAGAATGAATTCAAATGTCTTTCCTCATGTCTTTTATCTGTTACCCTTCAGGTCTGAGTGCCAGTTTGGCTCCTCCTCCCCTGGATGATGATTTGTTGGTTAGGGACAGGGTGGAGGAGGTGAAGGCATGTCTAAGGAAGTCAGTTGGGGGTCGTGGGAGAGGTGTGGTTGTAACTTATGACATCATCCAGGTGTACAAGACGCTGGTGCTGAGCTGTGGCATCAGTTTGAAGGAAAACTGTGAAGATCCCAAGGTAAATTAAATTATTGATTTAGAAATTTTTAAATGAATAGTGGCACTTGAATACAATATAAAAAAGAACAACACTTTGGCACTTTTAACTCTTTTTTTATAGGAATTGACAAAATATGTCTGTTTTTGCTTAGAACTTTAAATATTGTCAGAAAATAATTGTATTTCAGCGAGCTGACCATATTAAAAATATGGTTGATAGGTTGCTTGCTGGTTGTTGGACCCTGGCAGTGAAGAGAGAACTCTACCCAACATGGTGACTGTCTACTGCCCTGAAGAATTACTTCTACTTGATGGACTCGGGAACCCACATTCACACTGTCCTCGTGTTCGAGCAGCAACCAAGAGTGTGCTTGTCCTTGCTGTCATGAATCATCTCACTGGCCTATTGGAAAAAGACGGCATGCTGGGTATTAATGTTCTAAAAATTGCACTGGGAAAGAATGTAGAGAAGATGAAAAATAGTTCACTGTTGTTTGTTTGCATGTTTCAGATGTGTTCAGGAACATTGAGATGCCTTCTCAGGTGTGTTTGGCCTTATTGGAACTGAATGGTGTCGGCTTCAGTGTGGAGGAGTGTGAAAGACAGAAACATGTGATGCAGGCCAAACTCACTGCGCTGGAGGCTCAAGCTTATAACCTGGCTGGACATACTTTCTCCCTCACCAGCATTGATGACATTGCACAAGTCAGATTCATCTTTTGTATTGCAGACATGTTTTTGAACAAACATTCTAACTGCTCAACATCAATTCCTAAACTGTTTTTCCTGTAGGTGTTGTTTTTAGAGCTTCATCTGCCTCCAAATGGTGATGTAAATGGAGCCAAAAGTAAGAAGACCCTTGGTTACACCAGGAGAGGAGCCGGCAGAGTACGACTTGGAAAGCAATTCAGCACCACCAAGGTTTGCATTTGATGAAATTCTTGCAAAAACCCTCATATTTGTCAATCATTTCAAGTAAAAACAGAATATTTGTGAGAGGACTCTTATGTTTAAAACCAAAATGATATTGACAGGATGTCCTGGAGAAGCTGCGCCCTCTGCATCCGTTACCAGGTGTGATTCTGGAGTGGAGGCGGATCACAAATGCCTTGACTAAAGTAGTGTTCCCCCTACAGAGAGAGAAGCAGCACCACCCTACACTGAACATGGACAGAATATACCCCATTGCCCAAACGCACACAGCCACTGGTAAAACAAACACAGAAAATTCATACAAAATGATATTGTTCATTTGAAATTAATAATAACCTAGCCCCTTCTATTCCAGGTAGAGTGAGCTTCACTGAACCCAACATACAGAATGTCCCCAAAGACTTTGAGATCAACATGCCTACAGTGGTGGGAGAGAGCCCACCTTCACAAGACAGTTGCTACACTAATGCCAAACCAGGGTAGGTTCTGTGTAGTAAGGGGCACATGAGCAGTTCCAAGTGCATTCAAAGTAAATTCGATTATTGTTTAATGTCACAGAAGAATGAAAATTGTTCTCATTATGACAGAAAACTAGACTTTTCTCTTATGGATGAACTAATTTGTTGAAAAGTACATTCGATCACATAGAATCACAGCAGCTCTGTGCTGTAGAAGCAGTATAAAGATATTCAAATGTGAATATTTCAATATTATCTTTCAAAGGAAGATTTCCTGTAGTATAACCCACAGTGCTTCTCACAGAAGATCCAGATTAGTAATTTAAAAAAAGATTTATTTTTTGGCTTTATGCACTTTTAATAGCGATAGGACATTGGGTAGATATGGAAACGGATGAGAAATTTGGGAAATGACATGCAGGAAAAGAGCCACAGGCTGGACTTGATCCAAGGATGCCCGTGTACCAGGGACACAACCTTACCACTAGGCCACCTGCTCCCCCCCAGGTAATTAATATCTTTATTACCAACAGGTTGATATGTAAAATATAGGAGTGCTGGTTGGCCTAGTGGTATATGCTGCACACCTGTGTATAGAGGCTGAAATGGGCAGCCTGTGTTTTGGTTCCAACCTTCGACCCCTTAAGGCTTATTTATGCTCTGCATTTTAAACAGATGTGGATGGACGTTTCTGTCAGTACTCAAAGGTTGCAACAGCACTGCTAATCATGGTAAACATATTGGCAACCAAAATAATAACAATATCATGTTTTCTAATTCCCTGCTGGGTTAGAGCAGCAAATAACAGTACCAATAATATTCCAGGGGCGGAGCCAGTGGTAGTTAGGGCCAAACATTGCCCCCTGAAATCTGATTGGCCTACCCTTTCAGCCATGAAATTGAGCTAAGAGCATTAGTTTAGCCAGGCCATAGAGTCTAGCACCGCCATAATCATGCAAGCCCTCATCAGCTGATTTGCTCTAAACCCACTATTGGCTAATCACTCTCATGCTGCCTTATTTAAACTGCTCTTGCCTGGCCGTGCTCTGTTGCTCTCTTTGCAAGCTGCTTTTGCAACCCTCCTCCTCCCCAGTTCCTCTTTTATTCTGCTTCTGACTTGATCAGTGTCATCCTGTTGTCATTGATGCCTGCTCTGCTCTGGGTTTTTGCTGCTTCCTGACTGAACTATCCATTAAGGCATACTCAATCACTAAGCAATTTTTAACATACATTATAATAGTCTTACAAACTTTCATATGCCTCACCTTGTGAATATTAAACCAGCCCCAACACCCTTGTATATTTCTGTATGTGGCCCCTGTTCTATAGGCTACTCTCCTGTTTTCAGTAGGCCATCTTATTGTTTTTAAGTGTTAAGGCTTTTTTTTTCCAGACATTGCAAGCTATTGGGAAACTTCAAAGATTAAAAGGTCAGCCAATAAGCCACTGCTCAAATGGCCTTCTAAAATAGAATAGCCACCTTAAATTTATTCATGCACACACTAAGAAGATCAATTAAAGTATGGGAGTTATTTCCAGATTTGTGTTCAAAGTACTGAGTTGATATTAACACCAATATAGATTTTGAGTAGGGCTGGGTATTGCCACTGATTTCCTGAATCGATTCAATTTCGATTCACAAGGTCCCGATTCGATTCAATATCGACTCATTGAGGGATATTTCAGCTACAGTACCTGTTTTGTTTGAATATGCAAGGGAGTCTTAGAGAACTAATGACAGGAATTATACTTTCAGTTGAATAATCAATATGAAACCTTCTAACTAGGCACAATATTTAAAATATTAAAGTTCACACTAAAAAACTGACCCCAAACTTGTTTCCTAACCAACACACTTGATCAATCAACATAATAAAGTGCAACATAGACTTAACAGTCAGTAATAAAAGATCGATCTTTGCATAAAATGAATCAATATTGAAAATTTAAAAAAAAAAAAATCGGTCTGAATCGGAAAATCAACTTTTTTTAACCCAGCCCTGATTTTGAGTTGTGATTTATTTGGAGAAGATGGGCAGATCTATGTAAAAATAGACATGTGGGCTACACAGCTGGAATGAAATGATTCTTGTTTCATTAGCAGGTTAGATTGGCAGAAAGGCTCCTTTGAATGAATCAGTGAATATTTGACTTTTTGGACGTTCCCGATGTACAGTATTTCCTAGAGATTATGTAACTGTTTCTTATATTTTCTTTGATCCTCTCTTGTGTGATATTCTTATATACTGCATACATCAAGTGCCATAAGGAGGAAATTTCAAACACTGAAAATAATGACATGCAGAGTTTAGATGGGTTGAGATCAAAACAAAAGCTACTTAAGAAACTCAGTATAATATAATACATATTATTTTACTTAGGTAGCTGTAGAGGCAGTAGATAACTTAATACATTTACAAAACACACCACATTATATGGTGTGAATAATTATGTTGATTTCTGTTCTGTTCCAGTAAAAAACATTCTGTGGCCCCTTCAGCGTGTTGTGCAGAAAGCGGCCCCGCCTTCTCTGTCAGCATGAGACATGCCTTTGTACCTTTTCCAGGTGACTAAAATAAAAAAGGAGGATATCACCTCCACTGATTCTCATTCTGTCTCAGACTGTTCAGTAAGCTGTCTTGTTCTGCTCTGTGCTGATGTGTAGGTGGGATGATATTGGCAGCTGATTATTCTCAGCTAGAGCTAAGAGTGTTGGCTCACCTCTCCAAGGATAAACGCCTCCTACAGGTTGGTGGTGTTGTTGACGAGAAAACAGCAAACAATAAAATCCATAAAAGCAGCAGAAAAAAATGATCTGTGTTTGTGTGTCCTCAGGTGCTGAATGGAGGAGCAGACGTGTTTCGCTGCATCGCTGCAGAGTGGAAAAGTGTTGACCCCGAGTCCGTGAATGACAACCTCAGACAGCAGGCAAAACAGGTACAAAAAGGAAAGAATTATGCAGACACCCTTGTATTTTTACTGTTTTTGTCACCGCTGAGTACATGTGTTTGTCCTTTCAGATTTGCTACGGCATTATTTATGGGATGGGAGCGAAGTCTTTGGGGGAGCAAATGGGCGTGGAGGAGAATGACGCGGCCTGCTACATAGAGAGCTTCAAAGCCAGATACAAAGGTATGCAACTAATAAATTCATCTTACATTTCTTTTGTTTGCAGTACCTAAGTTTTTACTTTTGTGCCATTTTAATTGGGTGACAATGTTTTGGTTTTGCATACATAAACAGAAAAGTTTCATAAAGTAAGTGCACTAATTTCCTTGTCATAGCATTGCTGACTTAGAGGGGGGAAACTGGCTGATGAGTGATATCAAGGACAATATTATGAATTTTTAAACATGAGCTGCAATGCTTTACTACATGTACTGTAGAAAGTGCTGTAAGTATTGTGAACTTTTTTGTCAATGGGGCAGAATACATGATTACACAACTCCAAAATAAGAACTGTTTTCTGTTATAAGATCTGTAAAAAGCCCATATTAGCCAGATAAAAGCTCTAACACTTCATTGTGCAATATAAAGTATATGAAAGTACGTTTATTAAAAATGCAAAAACTGGGGCGCAGGTGGCCTTGTGGTTTAAGGTTTGCCCCATGTGTGCAGTCGGCCCAGGTTAAAATCCGGCCTGTGGCACTTTCCTGCATGTCTCTCCCCAGCTCCTTCATCTCTGTTTCCAATTCTGTCCACTGTCCTCCTCTGTCGATAAAGGCATAAAGCCCAAAAATAAATCTTACAAAAAAAGGCAAAAACTGTCATGGATGCCTTTGCAAGGAAGCTTGTTGTGCATCCAGACTGAGGGAAATGATATTAAATAGCTGTTGTGTCTTGTGTTTCAGGGATTAATTATTTTCTCAAAGAAACAGTGAAGAACTGTTTAAAGAACGGTTATGTCCAGACTCTGATGGGACGCAGGAGATATTTACCTGGGATCACTAGCGCTAATGTGCACATTAAAGCGCATGTAAGTTGTTAATTCTTTATAATGCTGTGAAATTTTACTGTTTCGTGTATCTTTTGTCAAAATAAATGGCTCCTCTTTCCTCCTACCTCAGGCAGAGCGCCAGGCAGTAAACACCACTGTTCAAGGATCAGCAGCAGACATTGTTAAACTGGCAACTGTGAACATTCAGAAACGACTGAGGAAAACCTATCCTAATGCTCCACTTTCACACCAGCATACAAACCCAGGTAACTTAATCTTCTTTTTATTTCATGCAAATACTTCACACCAGACCTATCACTCTGGTCAAGAACATGTTTGAAGATGTCTTATGGTGTCTGTTACACAGCCAGCTCTCTGCGCAGGAGTGATCTCAGGGGGGCCTTCTTTGTGCTGCAGCTGCATGATGAGCTCATTTATGAAACAACCGAGGAGGACCTCATACAGGTAAGCAGACTACTGTCACTGAATTGGCAGGGCATTGTTATAGAAATTCATAAAGGAAAAGGCCACATATATGCATTAAACAATCTTTTCTTGCTGTCAGGTTGCTCAGATAGTAAAAAGGGAGATGGAGACGGTGATGAAACTGTATGTGAAGCTCAAGGCCAAGGTCAAAGTGGGACCCAGCTGGGGCAACTTGCAGGACGTAGATATATAATCTGAAACTTTTTACTTATGGTATCAGAGTGAAATACCATGCATCAAATATCATATGTTTTGTCATGTATGTTAATGATGTGATTTGTACAAAAAAATCCATTATTTTTTAAAAACAATAATGAGTTGTAAAATAAATTTGTCTATGACTAATATGAGCAATAAAACGATCTGTTTGATGGTCAAATGAGCTGTAAATAAATTAGTACATTTATTTATAATTTTTTCTGGTGTACAGTGTTACAAATGTACTTTTTTCTTTGCAAAAAAGATGGAGGTGTATTTTAAATATTCCAATATATCACAAGATTCTGTAAATTAAAGTTTTCTGTATTTTCAAAAGCTTGTGATTGCAATCATACAATTATTATCAATATATGCACTGGTTGTTTTTGGATCCACAATTAAAAATAAAACATAGTAATGAAATAATGCTTTATTTAGTGTTATTATTTGGGGTTCCTGTAGATCCTTGAAAAGTCTTAAATAGTTTTAAATTGCACATTTTAAGTTTAAGGCCATAAAAAGTCTTTAAAACTCAGATTTTTGCCAGTGGGAGGTCTTAAATTTAAAATCTTGTCCTTATCCAATCTTTGTTTTCTAGCTAACCTTGTACGACTTTTATCATCTTCCTTCAAGTGTTTCATAAATATTCTCCATAATTCGGGGAATTTAGTGATGGATGTTTTTAATTTCTTGGGGGAGGGCCCCAGACCCCTCTCTGATTTTATCTGACTCACTGTGATTTAATAAACTGTACTGTTGTGAAACACTCGTCTGGTTCTCTAACACTTGGGCTACCAGGGTGCCCACTGAAAATATCGGTACAGCCCACCCTTATTTTGACAGGTCTTCCTCGACAAAAAGCATTATTCTGCTATTTAATAGTTAAAACTGTTTAGAATCATCTCAGCACTCCTGAAAACATGCATTATGATAAATATCACCATATGACATACTGATAGATTAGAGCCATCTAATTTGACAGAAATCATAACATTTGGGCATTTATGACCAAAAAAACAATTATTTTGCCCAATACCATTTGACATTTCATAAACAGTTAATCAAATCTGAAAATTCATCCCTGGACCGATGAACCGAAAGTAGGTACTGACCGAAAAATGTCATGCCTTTAATTTTTGACTGTTTATCATGCAGAAAGTTGCATTAACTTTTCTCAGTCCAGGTCTTAGTGTAGTAACCCTGTTGTTAACACAATCTATCCAGTGCTGCACAAACACTTGTTTCTCTTGCTTGTACCTCTTTGGTTTTCCTTCCTTTTATTACTTCTATTGCATTTTTATTTTACTGCTTTTGTGGCTAGTGCCATTCCCTTCCCCTTTATCTAACTGTTTTAATGGTTTGTATTGCTTTTAATGATTCACATTTTATTTTTTTCTTATCCCATGTTATGTTTCTACCCCCTTTCCCTGTTTTCACCTCTTCTTCATGTTTTATAAGTTATAAACTCTTCTTGGTTGAATCTTCAGTCCTCTTGGTCTTTACTTATGTAGCTTGACTCTTGTGTCATCCGGGTTTCTGTGTGTGGTTGAATTATGTTGGTCTGATTTCTCTTCAAGCTCTTTTACTCTTGGTTTTGTTGTTTGTGTGTTTGCTGTTGGTAGTTGTGTTTTGTTCTTTTTTGATGGGTTCTTTTGCCATGTTATGTTTGCTTCTGCACTTAGTAAACCCTTGTTTTTAAAAATACTAAACAAATAAAGTTATTCCCAATAATAGGTTTGCAAGAAGCTGCAGATAAGGTTATTTTTGTGCACATACTTTGCCTTGTAATAGAAATAAAACCATTATGCAGAGTAAGTTTCTTTTAAGAGATACAGAGCAGCATTAGCATTGAGGACATCCTGAAATCTTACATTTTATTGGACCGTTGGTTGAGTTGTCTGTCAGAATAACATACATCATCATTATCAGTCATTCTTTAACACTGTTCTGTTTTTAACTTACTGCACAAAAAATATCGTAAATGAGATCATTCTTCTGCGTTAAGTGAAATTCACCAACTGAGAAAAATAAAATGTGGTTGAGGGACAATTTGGCTGATTTTAGTCTTACCTGTTTTGAAGAATTTAAGACAAAGTAAAATCCTTAACCACTCAAATTTCATTGACATTACTGCCAAAATAAGCAAATTCTAACTATTTCAAAACCTTTTTTGTAACCTTTTCTGAAGAACTTAATAGAAGGATGAATTAAACCTCTGGATAATGAATTTAAGGATAAATTTTGTTCATTGTTGATTCAGTCCGCCATGACCTCACAAAGCTCAACACAGGCTCAGTTTGACACAAAAAAGTGACAAAAATGTGAAACGAGTAAATAAATACACATCATGGACACGCATCTACAAATGCATGAAACAAATCATGAACAGCAAAGATTTTCATTTTCTTAAAAAAAAAAAAGTTTTTATAACAGTAGGAGCATGATTCCAGATGATGATACAGATGTAAATGTCCAATGATGGCCAAAGAAGTCATTGAGCTCAGCTGTTAATTAATATAATGGAGAACAAGGTTTACAGCTACAATGAATAAGTGGTATTACCAAGAGTATTAAGTGCAACACATGTGCAGCATCATTTAGCGCGATTTAGGTGGCTGCGGGTAAAATGCATGCATGTGCATGCATAACTGAAGGGTTGGCACTTGTCAGAGACAAGATGAAGAGTTGATGAACTGAAATACCAACTTGAGATGAAGTTCATGATGATGCGTGTGTGTTGCTCTTTTAATATTTGGTTAATACCAATCCCCTGTGATATACATGTGATTTTTGAAGCAGTCAAAATTATGATAAAAGAAGACAACCATCTGCACACGTAATGATGACCAGTATCTTTGGTGGTTTTGCTGCTTTTTGACTGATATTCTCTTTGAAAGGATGCACCAAATATTGGCTTGACCTGTTTCTAAAGGGGAGATGACTGGCAAATTCTGTGGTTGGCAATTGTTTTAAAGCCACTGAGAGGACTTTGAGGAAGAAGATGTGATGCCTTCCCACCTAAAATCCTTTTCACTGGTCCTGCCATGCCCCCCCCCCCCCCCCTTTAGGGTCTTACTGACAAACAAAAATGAAGCTGAAGTGTTTGGGGGAACACAGGTTGCTGTAAACATAGTTTTTAGTCAGACTCACTGCCACAGACAGGAAAAAGGTACTAATCAATTAAGGCATTAACACAGGCAGCGCTGTGCATTTGACCAGAGTAGAAAACAGAGGAGAGAAAATATATGTACACAGGTACAGTTAAGTGCTACTTCAGCAGCCCCATGTTCCACTGGCTAGATCTGTGGCAAGAATGACTGGAACCAGAACCTGCCTTTGCTTGCTCCATGAAGTGCAGGGGGGCTTGAGCTGGGGCTGAGAGCTTTTCCAAAGCCAGATAACATCCACAGGCAAAGCTCTCGGCCCTGACCAGGTTACTGGGGTACAACAATTTACATAAGAGGAGGGAAATAAGGAGAGGCGTGAGGAGGACTTCTGGGAAGGTGTCAGGGATTCTCTCCATCGCGGCTGAAGTAGTACCTGACCGGAGGACCAGGGAGGTCGTCATCCCCATCTGCCTCAGGGGCAAAGGACACAGTGAGGTCAACATAGCGGCGGTCAACTGATGGCTTGATCAGCTTCTGCATCCTGCAGAGAGAAAGAGGTTAAATGCATTTGTTCAGTTTAGACAATGGACCATTTAGATTGAGTTATTAAGAAGGATAATTTCAAATTGGCTTGAAAGAGCACAGAAGAGAAGAATGATTATACATCGAGTTCCAAACAAGAGCATTTTCTCAATAATCTTTGGGGCTGATAGCTCTATTAAGACAGAATATCATGCAGAAGCTCAGGACAGTGACTCTATCACAAGCTTCAAAGGTGACTTTATAGGTGCTACTCTTCTGGGAGAGGATAAGAGGTTGGGGATACTAATCTTAAGGGTAGAAAATGGAGAATAAAAAAAGAGAGAATAAGGAAGTATTTACGTTAGTTTGAGTCTCTTTGAGTGTCCAGGCATCACAGGCACATAGAGCATCTTCACACCATGAACCACCATGGTGGGCTCAATTCCATACTTTTCCTGTAAAAGACAGACAAAAAGTAAATACAAAACATTCATAATGAAAAAAACAGTGTTACCTGCATCTGCATCTCCAATGTGAAACAACAAAAATAGGTCTCACCCTCACTGCGTTCATGAAGTCAGATAGTGTGAAGTCCTCATGGCCATGGATAGTCCAACAGTCCCAGATGGAGAAGTAGATGTTGTCCCTGGAAAATAAAGTCAAGATAAGGATGCATGATTAAAGATTCTGTAGTGTAGCAGATAAAGTTTTCACTTTGCTGCTGTGGAGCAACAATAGTAGGTTTATAGGTTGATTCTTCATCTATTTTTTAAATAAGACGGGTTAAAACTACAATGTTATTCCACCACGATAAAAACTGAAAGTAATGTATATTGATTGCAATGTTTTAAACATTCTGACTTTGAAATTGTAAAACATGCCTCCTACCTGATAAGTGTTTTTTTCACCGGGGCAGGCTCCGTGAGCACCATCACAGGGATGGCCAAGTTAAAGAAGCAGTTTTTGAATGATTCAAACTCGTAGCCTCCAACCACCTTAATCAACTCCAGGGCCACCTGAATGCACCACAACAAGAAATTAAAGTGTTACTAAACTCAAAATTTTAATTTAGCAGTTCAGTCAGTCTTTATATATATCATAAATAATCTGATTTTATGAATGAACTCTGACATCCCTTTTATATCACAGCATTCATCCATTGTTTCCATCCTCAGAAATAAGTCTCAGGGTCATGTGACACCAAGCTCAACAACCACCTTGTGGCAAAGGCTCTTACCAGTCCAGCCACAGCAGCTGTCGCTGTGGCGATAGCAGGGATGATCTTGCCTGCGATGCGTTTGGTCTTGAACCTGTCAGCGGGCTCGATGGAGTACATCCTGGCTCTGAGAGAAGACGCTGACACCACAAAGTCTATGTGACCGTTACTGTCGTCATCCTTTTCAAACTGAAGTGGGCCCATCCGTAGCGTCTCTATACAAGTACACAAACATCAGAACTGATTACTTACTTAATTTTACAGTGTTCATCATGGGAGAGAATGGGAAGATAGTATTCCTAACCATTTACTCAGTCCTTCTAGATAACAAATACAAAGTCGTCTGAAGTGTTCATTATCAAATATGCCATCTGTTTCATTAAACTGTGTACCTGCAGTAATGTTCTCAGTGGCAATAGCCTGCTCCAGCTGTGCGATGGCCTCTCTCTCCTCTTCACTGCTCAGGGGTATCTTCGTCTGATCTGGCTTCTTTGCCGTCTCATCCGTCTCTATACACTGTAAGGAACAGATTCAGAACAATCAGCTCGATTAGGATGTTTCATGACCAGAAATCAAGGATCAGATCAGCTGAGAAGCTTACTTTCTCTGACGGCCTGTACTCAGGAATCCTGACACCTGAGAGAATCCTGGCCACCGCCTCTTCGGTGAGATCCTGAGAAGACAAAGACAAAGTGCAGTCAGTCGGTATGTCTGTGTTTTTGAGAAGGTGTTTGTGTGAGTGTGTGAACTACCTTTTCTGAGTAAGGGATGTTATAAATCTCTGCAAAGAGCCGGGCAGTGCTGACAATGAAAGTGAAGTGCCTGACAGGAAAAGAACAGTGTTGGCAAACATGGATATGACATGTAAAATACATGAAAGTCTTAAACTACGACAGAGCATACTCACAAAGAGTCTTTCAAGTCAAATTCACAAGGAGCTGGAGGTCTTTTTGGAGACTGCCAAAACAAACCTGAGAATGACAGGCATTCATGTTATTCCTTGTTTTTACATTTGCTTGGAGGTAGTTTTGCATATCAAAAAGTGGTCTTTATGTTTTATAATTCTAGTAAAACTCAAATTACGTTATTGTCCATATTGATACGTTGGCAACATGTCTGCTCCAAAATGTCATAGATGTACAAGTGCAATTCAGACAGTGCTCCCTAACTTTTGCTTCTGGCACCTTTTTTGTAAACCTGCAGTATGCAAAGAGTTATATGGGTTTAAGGAAAACTTACTTCCATCTTTTAACCTTGTGTCCAAGGGGAAAGAGTGCAAAAGTTGTAGGGCCTACAGAAAAACACATACGTGTAGAAAAGTTACTTATTGTGGAGCATGCAACCTCGCACTTACAATCATATCAATACGTGTTCATTATCAGGAGACTTCTTACCTTTCTCTTGAAATACTTTTCAAATTTCAGACGTGCAATAGTGATACACTGTTCCCACTGACTAGGCCGTCTGCTAAGCAGTTTAATAACCTGGAACGATCCCTCCAGACTTTCTCCTGCTTGCATCCTCTACACACGCACACACACACATACACACAGGAGATATTTCAACAGTATTTATGCAAGTGTGGCATCACAAAACTGGCACAAATGAACAAAAAGGCTAAATAAAAGTCAGAGGGATCTTCATCAACGTTACTGACACAATATTACCTGTAGCACCACTTCAGCTGAGGGGTGGGTCTGCCAGAATGAGTTGTACATGGAGGGCTTGTGGACAAATGCATTCTCAAACTACAAAAAGAAAAAAAATGAGGGTATAAGTTTAAGAATCTAAGAGCAAACTGACAAAAATGGCAGCAGTTGTTAACTCTTAAGTTTTGTTTAGACTGACCTTGTCCCTAGCCCACTGAATGGTGTGCTCTATGATAGAGGGGAAGGACTTGAGAGTGCAGAACGGGATCTCCTCCTCTGGGGGGTCTCTCTGGTTAGCAAAAGAGAGGGCACATGACGGGGCAGGGTACAGATTAAAGCCTGTGTTTCTGAAGCAGCTCTGTAAATGACTTGATAAGCAAACCCTCAGACATACTCACATGGCTATTGTAAGACTCAGTCAAATTTGGCACAATTATTTCCGTGTGACCTTTAGTTCCCATGGTGCCAGAGTCCAGGAGAGGTCTCTGATTGGATAAACAGCGGCTATAAAACAAAATAAATGCATACATAAAGTCAGTTACATGTCAAGTTAGAAAATAATGCGTGAAATATTTATAATAAATCTGGGCCATTTCTCAAGGAAGCAAACCAAAAAGCAACCATCTCCAATTTACTTTATCACCAACCTGTCTACATATCTCCGAGCCTCCACGTTGTCCAGCGCAGTGACCACGATGTTCAGGTGGGAGTAGAAGGAGTCGTTGTAGATGCTCTCAGTAGCAGGGCTCACTTTGTTTAGATGAGCATCCACCTGCAGGTCTGGGTTGATATCATGAGTGGCTTCTGCTGCAGTAGTGCTTTTCGGTTTCTGAGACAGAAACAAGTAGAAGTGGTTATTGCTTAAAACCACAACACAATTTCAGTAAGTACATACAAACACATTATAGAGATAGGTTTATTCTGGTTTGGGGGTGAGGCCACATAAAAAGGAGGCAATAAAACAGACATCTGTTCACCTGAATATGGTGTGGTCTGAAGAGAAATTGACGATTGAGGTTGGATTTTTCTATAAGGTCTGGGTCTGTGATGCATATCTGAAAATTAGAGTACTGAATAATTATATCTCACAAAGCAATGTGACAATACAAAAGAGAGAAACAAACAAAAAGATGAGCATTAACTCCAAAAAATCCCACCTCTCCTGAGCTCTTAGTCAATCCCACTCCCAACAAGGCAAAGTTTTTCAGCATCTCACAGCCTATGGCCCCACAGCCCACCTGGAGGACACGATTTATAGTTTTAATTTGGTTATAAACTTTATAAGAATTAATACAAAATACATTTTATATATTTCACAAGTCTTACCATGAAGACCCTGAGCTTTTGGAGTTCTAGACACATTGATTCACCAATGCAAGCTCTTAGTCCATCATAGCGATCACCTCGTGGGAAAAATTCCTCAGCAGGAAGAGACTGAAGGGGCCGGGCCACCTCTATTGCATCTAGATAAAACTGCACACGGGAGAAATGGAGAAAGATTTAAAATCAACTGATAGAAAATCAAACCAAGACACATAAGGATTTCCACTGGTGTGTTGCAGTGTTAAAAAACATTAGATGAAGCTGTTGATTGAAGAGTCAAGCTGTTTCATACACACACCAAATCTCAAGAAAATTTCAGAACAGCTAACTCTGAAACTTTCCCCATTGGACAGGAGGAGGGGCTCTCAAGAGTTAAGACATTATTTAAAAAGAATGACACAGACTCATTAGACGTAGGAAAAGAGCCCAAAGATATAGCAAGTTTTGCTTTTATAGCAGGGAATCTGAACCGACGGGTTGGACCCTTAAGTGGGTCACAGTGCCCTTTTCAGTGGGTTGCAAATGTGTGCCTGGAAAAAAATTGCACCAAAAAAGAGGATGAAACTCTTTTAAAACATGCTTGTTTTATTTTGTCTTCGATTTGTCACATGTTTAGTACAGTTTGAAGTCGAAACTGTTTATCTTTTTCATTAAATTAATCAAACTGGTCAAAAATGTAAGATCTGAAGTGCAATCCCTTATTGAGGAGTTCATGGTGGGTCCTGAGGCTGGATCAATAGAAAAGTATTGTTTTATTGGATAATACAGTACATATAGCTGAATATATCAGTATTATTAATATTCATAGTATAATTCTGTACAAAATTTAAGACTTTACATGTATTTGTCATTAACAACTCTGAACAGTCCAAGATGTGGAGTAGGAGCAGTTTTTGTCACCTTAAAGTGTCTAAAAGGAATTGTTTAGGATGGATGCATATATGGCAGCATATCACTAGCGTCAGGTGAAAACCTTGTATCTCCATTTGTCATAATTTCAATTTTGTTCATAAATCAGTGCTACTGGTCACCCTTAACATCTGTGAGTGAGTCTTAACCAGTTTTAAAGCAATAAAAAGTGTCAGAAAGATGCTGACCATGACCATTCAGTGATTGGCCCAACGCCAACAATATTTGGCTGTTCCAGCCGAGTTCTGCATCCCCAGAATTTACAGAATCTAAAGTCAACAGTCACACTTGACACTACAAAATATGGGCTGATAGGATTTTTTTTTACCTCGAAGTTTCTGGACAGAAATGTTTATTTCTGTATGCATATGAGCTATATGAGGTGTATGTATTTCTTAGGAGGCATGCATACCCCAGCACAACATCAGCAAACAGAAAACATGATTAACTAGTTTTACTGCCCACACTGTGACTGTACCAGTTATTGGCTTTGGTGTGCATATTACAAAATATTATCACCCCTTCCACCTGCTCACAGTGAACTGTCCTTTAAATTTCCTGTTGTGTTCTCACATCAGCTCTCTCCATCCTCACACAGACTAAACTTAAAGGAAAAATTCAGGGTTGCATTCAGACATGCAGCTCAACTTCTCACAGAGGATATAGAGACTTATGCACAGCAACATACCCATTGCTGCAATGGTGCAAATTTCCCTGTGATGGCCTTAAGAACCTCCTGGCTGGCAAGACCTCCTACAGCTGCTGCTAAGGGAGGAAGAATCCCTCTCGCTGTTTTCGACAAACACCGCACCAACTCAGCATTAACAGAAGACTTCACAAAAATGGAAAAAAAAGGAGGAAAAGGACAGAGATGTGAAGGGGAGTTTGTGCAATAATTGGTCAAAGATGTGTTCAAAAATAAAAAAATACATATTTACTTTGTTCCTGAGAGTAGCATTCACTTCCTGGGTTAGCTTCAGTAAAACCTCAGCATCCTGTAAACACCTGATAGCATCAAAGAGAAACTGCTCTGTGAATGTGTCTCATTTCAACAACTTTGCCCATGAGAAACTGCAGCTACGATGAATTCTACTCTCAGATGCTGTCAAGTACAAAAAGCAGAGCAGTAGATTTAATCTGGAAAAGTGAAAAAAGAGAAATATTTTGTTTACCCAATGTTAGGAAGTCTACTATGCTGCTCCTGGAAGGTGTCCAGAGCCAACATGGCTGCATGAATTTGTAATGGGGCCTGAAAGGGAAATTTAAAAAAAGGATTGTGAGAAAATTGCTCTTTTAAAGTCAAACTAAAAACACATTAGGTATTTGAGCACTGGGGTCTGTATCAAACAGAAAGGCTTATTTATTATCATGAATTATTTGTCCAAGAAAGCTGAATAAGACATCACTATGTTAACCTAGGAAAAAGAAACAAGCACAAAGTTAGAGGCCACAAGGAAACCAGGATAATCTATAAATACATAAATATATTAATTAAACCATAAATATTTACATGTAAATATTTTTTTTTAACTTTTCAGGAATACTTGAGGTGTATCAGCATGATTATTTCAAAGCTTGTATCAATTAACCACCTGCTCAGTAGTTGGTTATAATTCAGAGATGCTGCTTTTTATTCATGTCCACTATTTAAGTCAGCCAGTTTGAAGTGTAGCCTAAAGTTAGATGGCTTACTGGCTCATTAGTCATGCTTTGTAAATGTACTTTTAAATTCTCACCTCTGGTTTACTAAAGTCTGGAGTCAGAACTTGAGGATCATGCAACTGTATCTCTAATGTCTCCTACAATAAACAGAAAGAAAAGATTAATTTCTTTATGCATGTTTTTTGTTTAACTGTGAAACTTCTAGTTTATTCCAAAAGTAATTCACTTACAAATCTGAATGTTTTGGGAGTTTTCATCAGAACAAAGAAACCTCCATGTGCATATGGTTGAAGTCCAGATGTGTCTCCTATTGCAAAACTGTTAGGGGAAAGAACTAAACCCACACAAATTTGAACAACACGCACAAACACAAAAGGGTAACAGAAACAAATAAAAAAAGGTTAGATTAAAACAACACTATTTCATGACCTAATACATAACGTTACAAATATAAGAGTCAGTTAAATCTGTTCATTGATACTGTGTGTTGATATTAGAAAATTACTATAACAAACTTTAAAAATCTGCAAAACATCAACTAAAATGCTCTTATGAACTATTTTGTAGGATAAGTACCTGAAACCTGACGTGAGGTGCCGTTGAGTTCCACCATGCCATTGATCTCTCTAAAAACAATGCTCTGTCCTGTCTGCAGACCATGTGGCTGGTTGTCCATGCAGGTTACCACCCCAGGATTGTCCTGAAATTCAAAAGTATTTTTGATGTTGCCATAAAAAATAGTTCATTGCTGTGTCTTACATTTAACCCATTTGGATCTGACACAAAGTTTGCAAGAATATACAGTGCTTAAAAAATTTATTAGACCACCTGTCATAAAAACTAGAAAACAAATATTTTAGAAATCTTTCAAAAACTTGTTTAAAACTGAAAACTAAAAACTAAAAACTAAAAACGTTTCACCATTTTGAACAGGAATGAGGAATTTCAAACTGAATTCACCTTTTTATACCCAAATTTGAGCCGGCTCACTGGGCTTCTCTGAGAAGTCAGAAATTAATCAAGCATAACATTACACCACTAAAAATCATTTTTCTGTTCAGGAATGCAAGTAATTAACTATAATTTGACATATTAATCAAGAAATAATAATGTGCTTTACTATTTTTTCAGTTTCTTTGTAAATCAGTACATTTGAAAATTCATGGATAATTATAATCATATTTTAGCATTAAAAATATCATTTGGGTTAAAGAGCTTCTACATATTGGTGTATTAACCATTGCAGAAACATAAAAAGTGATTTTGGTAATCACCAATGCTGTTAATTTAGGGCAGCTGTGGCATAAACCTTACTTTGGGTGGTGGCCTAACAAATTTGTTAAGCACTGTATGTGTAAGATTTGAAGAAACCTCAGCCTGCTCTGGATGATGTCAGTGCTTTTAAGATGTATGACAGACTAACTACAACAGGACTTGCTAAAATACGTATGAGGAAGGCAGATGGGATAAAAAGTATTTTTATTTTTAACCTCTTTGGCCTTCACAAAAAGTTGATTATAAAGGTTTTAAAGCAGAAACACAGGCAATGGCTCAAGGAAAGGGATACAAAGGCAGACTATAGCAGTATTTTAGATGACAATTAATTACACAAGAACAAAAATGAATTTGATAATAACACCAGTTACAGTGTGACTGTGGATCTGCTAGCCAAGGCTCAGTGGATGAGGGACTTAATTGGAGTGGATGAGGATGATGATGGTGATGAACTTGATTCGATTAATTCATGATATTGAAAAAAATTATTAACCTTCAAGGCAAAGGCTGAGAAATAAGATTTTAGAGAATGTCAAAGGTCTGTGCATTTTTTCCTGGCTACTGCTGGGAGAAACTGAGGTTATTTTAAACTAATACATATGTTTTAGAGGCAAGGTTTTTGGTGACCAAATGGTTGAAACTGAGTATCTGACATAAAGGGAGAATCTCTAGTATTTGCAGCATCATATTATGGGATCCAAAACCTTTTCAAAATGTCAGGAGGTTTTTTAAATTTATCAATTAATTTTACCTGAGAGATAGTTTGGATGAAAATCTCCTTGGGCTCCTCTCCTGTGGGATCTGACACCTCAAACTCCTCTCCAAAATCACAAAACACTCGCACACAGATACCATATGCATCACAGCTGATGAACTGGCAAAGACACGAGTAACACAATCTGTTAACTACAAAGGTCAAATAATTTAATGCATTTAATTTGTGTATACAGAAAGAAAGGTGCCTGAGAGTAAGAATAATTCATGCTCTGTGATGTTGTAGTATAAGGACTGCACACTTACCCTGATGGGGGGTTGTTGTGAGTGGCAAAATTCATTCACTCTCTTCTGGAGACTAAGCCTTGCTTCAGTCAATATTATACACTGGAGGAGAAAGCACAGTAGATATCAGCAAGTTTGCAGGGGTTGAATCTTTTTAAAGTTAATTTACACAATACAGAACAGGGACACCTTACCTGATACTTCCTGAGAAAGCTGAGATCAGTGTTGTCATCCAGAGCAGAGGAGGATATATCAACATGAACATAAGGGTTCAGCTCTGCAACCCGAGGGCACACTGCCTCCACCCTTTGGTATAAACATGAAAAAGAGTGAAATGTTTTAAAGATATTTATTCATGTATGTATCCAAGAAGACATTGTGCAAGTTATTTTACCTCTTCCTCTGACTCAACACATCTTCTTTGCGGATAAAGAAGTTGGAGCCTAGATCCCAGGTCTCACATTGCTTTGTGTCATGAAGGGTGACTGCCTGTGCACACAAAAACACTCAGTGTACCCACACAGATGTAAAAGTCATGGACAGAGGAAGACCTAAGACACAAAATCATTACATAGTCGGACAGTCAGTGTGTCTAATGAGAGGACATACCTTCACACCAGCCAGGACAATGTTCTTTGCTGTGAAACCAGAAGTAACTTAGAGTCAAATATAGATCACAAGAATACTCAAAAGGGCATTAATTATGCTGTTATTGTGTGTGAAATGAAAATTAGCCTACCTATTTCAATTCCCAGTCCTCCCATTCCACTGAGAAAGACTGAGGACTGGGCCATCTGGTGCATAGCACTGTCTCCCAGCACATATCGCTGGCGGCTGGACAGAAGAAAAGGAAGAGGAAGTGTGAGGGAAAGTGCTAGAAATTTAAAAAGGGTGTTGATTGGGGGCATCAAGTGCCATACTTATATTTATAGTAATTTGGAGCAAAGCACTAGCATTTCCTGGCTTGACTGCTGTGTAATACGATCTATAATTTCATCCATATAAGTAAAGGAGACTACAGTGTATAAAAAGTCATTTCCAAACGGATGGACTTGCCTGTAAAGAGAGTCATCAATCTCCATGGAGTCTGCAGCCATGCCGGGAGGGGAAGAGGGGGAGTTAAACTGTCTGACAGATAACGACTACACCTATTGACACATATAAAATACATACAAAGATTATCAGCGTCATAAAACGTTATGCTTGATATCTGTAATGATTTTAAACCAACGCCCTGTTGTAAGTTAGCTAGCTACATAGCTAACTTACTGTCAGTGTCAGCTAACTGTAATTGTCAGTAAAGTTGTTGCTGTGACAGCTGACAGTCGTGCCGTAAGATAAACTGCTTGTCTTAAAGCAATAAAAAGATAGCTTCTAACATTTAAAGAGTATAGCAGCCGCATTAACGCGGGTTTATTTTAAAACATACTAAGGAAAGCTTAGCATTAGCTGCTATGGCTAGCTAGCACTGAGTGCCACCACTGATGCCGGTGGCGAGGACACTTGTCATAAACACGTTAAAAAGTAATGACCAACACGTCGCTCTACAAACTTATCCCCAGGAGAGAGAAAAGGTGTGAAACATATTCTACCACATAATGCAAAAGAAATCGTCATAAATGTTGTTAAAATTTGACAAATAACAAAACGTAGCTACCTGTCAGTATGCACGACGAGCTGTACCGAATGAATGGCTGTGACTGGTTAAAAAATTAGGATTGTTTCCGGGGTACCGGAGTCATGTGACAAAGGTCACCCAATAGGTTTGCAGTTTTTATTAGAAATACGTTTGTGGGAGATTTTTTCCACAATCATTTAAAATTTCCTGTGGGATAAAAAAACATTACACTTATAGAAATTCTGTATTTATCTTGAAATTAATTCACGCTTTCTTAAAACAACACAAACAAAAACAAAAAAACCCTAATTTCTTTGTATTTAAAAGCCTCCAAGGTAAAGGACTGCAAAGCAGCGTGTTTGTGTGTGTGTGTGGGTGAGATATCCTTCTTTACGCACATGGCAGGAACATTTTCAGTGTTATATGATATTGAGTTTGGTATCATTTTTGAGGGGACTCTAAGCTTTTGTTAGAATCCAATTTTGAATTATTCTGACAAATATTGGGACAACTGCAGCTCTTCAAACAGTCAATGGCACAATTTTTCCACAATTTTCGCCTAAATTGTATTATAGCCTATCTTTTAGCTCTGTGACAATTAGGAACATCAAGGACACAAAACTCAGACACTGGTATACTCACATGAATGTAAGTATTCAGAATATTCATAAGATACCCACACTATTTTATTGTGAAATGTTAATGAAATAGAGATTCATAAATTATAGCAAGACCAGGTGGAAATCTCTCACTTATATCCTCTTAGTCCAAGTAGTTGGTGATTAATATATGAGACAGCTGAAAGAAATCAAGTGTAATTTCTATTCAATATACTTTGGTTTAGGATAATTTTGTATTTTCAAAATTGGATATGTTTTCCACGTTTCATAAAATACTGACAAAATATGATAATAATGTCTATATTCTTGTAAACATAAAGAACAACACTTCACAAAGTCACATAGTGATTCTGTAAGAACCTACAACTCTCAGTGTTTCTATAAAACAGTCAATTTATTGAATGTTTCTAGATAGAAATGTATGATTGGCTGGCAGCAGTAGCAGCTGAGTTGTCTTTGAAAGCAATCAGAATCAGTTTAATTAGTCAGGTATGTGGACACAAACAAGGGATGTGACTCTGGTTAACACAGTGTTTGACAGACAGAAAAACAGGTATATACAAGGACACGGAATGAATTTTGACAAATCTTTATTGTTACCATCAATTTACTGTACATTTGGTAATCTTTTGGTGGGATTGTTTTCTTGGTGGCGCTATTGTAGGTTTAGTGGAGTGTGACAGTATATCATCGTCAAGAGAGCCCAGCCAAGTAAATCAGAGCAGCTTGGGAAATAATTTTCCATTTGTAATAGCACCATTTTTCCAGGTAATATGGTGGGACAGAAACTCATAGTAAAAAATTCTGACTTGCACCTATGAGAATGGCAGGCTACTTTGAAAATGTTTTGAATGTACAACTTACCTAAATAGTCTCAAGCAGACATGACCATTAGCTGTCTGGAAGGTGAAGCTAAAAGACATTTTCTCATTTTAGATGATTCAAGGAGGAAATTTGCTGAGATGATTTGTCAAGTGCTAACTGACCTATATAGTAACAAAATGCCCATCTCTTGTTGCAAAGGGACCTGACCGAGTTGGGTGAGATGGACTGGTTATTTGAGACCAGTTTGACAAATCTCAGAAGAGAATTAAAAGCATTCATTCAAGCCACACCTACTATGACTTCTTCAGACTCTGAAGAGGAGGCCAGGAACAAGGATGATGGAAGCGACATTGAACCCACTACCCATTGCCATCCAGTTGCAGAGCACACCAAACCACCTTAGCCTCCCCTAAATCTCCAACAGCTCAAAAAGGACATCATCTGCCAGTAGTGCCATATGGTTGGTCACATCCAGCATCACTGCCCCCAGTGTCAGAATCGTATCAGCAACAGCACTGTTCTGCCAGCTTTAAACTACAAAGCCCCAACGTCGATTTGGCAGTGGGGCAGAAGGAGACTGTATCCAGTAACGAGCCCTCCCGACATGAGTTGGTTTGTGAATGTCCAGTCCTGAGGATGAAAATGGCAGATGAACTCATCTCTTGCCTTGTGGACACCAGCTCCCAGGCCACCATATTGAGAGAGAGCAGGCAATGAGACACAAGAAGTTCAAAATATACATTTTCCTGATTACAGGAAACACAACCTGTTAGTTTGTCTGTCTCTCCAAACAGCCTGAATGCAGTCAAATGGTTTAAATGCAAAGATGCTGACCCTAAATTTTTTTTAACTTCATCACAATAATTTTCGTATCTTCATATCTTTCGTAACTTCATCACAATAATTTTCTCATCTGAAAATTCTTATTTTTATTAGACAACAACAAAGTCTTTACAGCAGCTAAGTTAATAAACTCCAAAAGGCAATGTATGTTTAACAAACACAATCACTGGTTTTATAATGTTCTGCTGGGTTTTTATGATGTTTGGGTTACAGTGCTGGCTGAGGCTTTCATGGGTTCTTCTGTTGTTGGAGTTTTATCTTTCTTGTTGTGTTCTGATGCTTTTGTTTAAAATGTATGTGTATTTTTTTGTAGATCTAATTTTGGGGATCAAACTTTGATTTTAAAAAAGCATCAACTGGATTTCTAAAAAATAAACATGACACTGAGCTTGAACATTGAGCGAGTGTCTTTAAAGGGTAAAGAATCTTTAGACTAGTGTTTAAAGGAGCAAAGGTCAACAGCCCAGTGAAACATTTACATCCTCTGACTCTTATTATGAATAATGATGTAAGAAAGAGTTTCAGTGGAGTTGATGTGTTTTTAGTGTCTGTTTTTTATCATCCCTTTGACTGACACCAATAAATTTCACTCATTCCAAAATCTGAGAATATACATGACTCAGTAATTTTGTGTTTAGTGTTTTCCCTCCCTCATTTCCGACCTTTGTGACATCCTCCCTCTTATCATATTGGTCAAACACAGGCGAGACCCTCCCCCCCCCCGAACCCAAGCCAAAATCCCGTTCATGCACACAACAGACTCTGGACTCCACTTCTACGTCTCGGACACCTGCCCACAGACTCACTCTCTCCTGGCAATGTGGTGCAGCCGTATGGCACTGCGGCGGCTCCAGCGGATCGCCGTTGCTCCTTTGAATGTCATCGGGGGTCTCACCAGCAGCGTGCAGAGGGAGATGTCAACCATGCAGCGGGTGTACGTCACCCGACAGATCCCTCCTGATGGTCTGAAGATCCTACGGGAATCTGGACAGTGAGTCGTCAAGTTCTCAATAACCTCATTTTATATACATCACCTTGTATGAACAGTTTATGGGAAAATATGACTGTTCTGCGAGAGATACTTTTTGAATTTTAAATGTCTGCTTTCAAAGTTCATCATTTACTTTGAGTAAACAGGACTGCCACTGTTTGCCCTCAGGTTAGTCAGATAAGACTGGTAGCCTCAGGGGTATTCCCCCAGAGTGAAGCTGGAAAACGTTCACTGCATCTTAAAGTCCTAAAGTTTTTATAAAGACACACAAAATATGAGATATTGTACTTCTTAATGGTAGCTTTATCGACCATAGCCTCCTATGTCTCAGAATCCTCATATGAGGACATTATATTTTGGGTTCTGCACTATTACTCTTAATTTTGCTGAACTTAGACCTGGTAGCCTCATTCGTGGACACTTTGTCTGCCATTGTGAGGTCACAAAGCACATAGTTATTAGTGTCCATTTCAGATGGCTGTCATTCTAACCAAAATGCTCTTTTGGTAGAAATGCACAAATTTACTGTGCTATACTGTAAAATAGACCCACTGTCCTCATATGAGTAAATCTTGCTTTTTTGGAAAAACACTTGTTGAGATACTATGTTTAGTTATTGTACTTATCAATTAAATATAAAAAATGCATAACAAATTAAAGCTCGGTTCTCAGGACTACATCAGCCTCTGTAGACAATTATGAACAGACTTTTCAACATTTTTGGTCTTGTTTTTCCTTTCTCCCAGGGTGCAGTTTGAGCTGTGGGACTCAGATGACACCCCTGTGCCCCGGCAGGAGCTGCTGCAGAAGGTCAAAGGTGTTGATGGTCTGCTCTGTGTGCTGACAGAGAAGATTGATGCAGAGTTGTTGGATGCTGCAGGTCTGAGGACACTTATTTGGGTTAATTTGAATGATTTTTACTATAATAAATGTCTAAGTTTTCATTGTTTGGTGTACACATGCAGGCCCAAACCTGAAGGTTCTCAGTACTATGTCAGTAGGTTTTGATCATCTGAATTTGGAAGAGCTAAAGAAAAGGTAATTGATATCATTTTTTTTAAAGACAAAGCCTATGTGATTGTTAATGTTAAAACATGCAATTAATACATATAACAGTGTATCTTGGGTTTGTCACAATACAGTTTTCTAACTTCAGTGTAATACAGGTAAAAACAAATAATGTTGATACCTGCTTTATACTGTAGCAGCAACAGTAGAAGTCCCAGATGCTCAGTTATGTTTTTTTTTAATTACCAAAATTGCAAGAAAACTTTGTTGCAGTTTAGACAGTACATCTCTTCTGCTCTGCCTGTTTGAAAGAGACTTTAACTTAGTTTTAATGACTTGGAAAACTAAAAGTATTTGCTGTTCTGTGACTTTAAGTGGACCACTGCTGCTCTCTCTTTAAAAAAATGACTGAAAATCTATGTATTTTGTTTAAACCTATGTATTTTTTGATTCTACTGATCATTGAAAAAAATGATCTGTTATTATTTTTAAAATTAATTCAAATCAAAGTATCAGACATCTTGGAAACTGCTGTGTGTGTTTTACCCTCAGGGGTATCCGTGTTGGCTACACCCCTGATGTCCTGACCGATGCTGTTGCTGAGCTGACAGTGGCTCTGCTGCTCACCACCTCCAGGAGGCTCGTAGAGGCCACACATGAAGCCAAGACGTAATGCTACACACCACGCACATACTCAAATCTGTCCTACACTGTTAAACAAGGTTAAAATACACACCTCACTGTGTGTTTTGTGTCAGTGGTGGCTGGGGCACATGGAGAACTCTGTGGCTGTGTGGGTATGAGCTAGCCAACAGCACTGTGGGAATCCTGGGCCTGGGGAGGATTGGTAAGCAAGACTTGCACATTATTTTATGATGAAACTGAAATTTCTGTAAAACTGGCACATCTTAGATAATATCTTTATGCTTAAATAGGTGTTGCCATCGCTGAGCGACTGGCCCCTTTTAAAGTTAAGAAGTTTATCTACACAGACGTGGCCCCTAGACCAGAGCTGGCCAGTTCCATCAACGCAGAATACGGTAAGAATTGCAGATTTGTTAACCCTTAAAGTTTGTCAATTTGCAATTATGAATGTACACCATCAATGATGCATGATGGCGAAGTGATAGTTACTTATGGTACCACACTGTCAAAACCAACTGTCATTTCATTTCCATGGACTTTGAACATCCTGATCCCACAGATACACCATGTACTTGTGTGTTGTTTAGACATTAATATTTGATTTAATTCAATTGTTTTGATATGAAATGAGGCCATCAAATCATTTAATCTCTGGTTGTTTTCCAGTTTCTTTTGATGAGTTGGCCAAGCAGTCAGATTTCCTGGCTGTGTGTTGTGCTTTAACACCAGAAACTAAAGAGATCTGCAACAAGAACCTCTTCTCTAAGATGAAAAATAATGCCATTTTTATCAACACCAGCAGGTACAATAAGGCCAAACAGAACTACTTTGACTTTTTTGACTGATCATAACAACCAATTAATCCTTTGGATTTTTCTACAGTAATTTCATTTAATTTAAAAAAGTAGTTATCTAAGCAGTAGTATTGGCTGATGCTCTTTTATGTTATTTGCAAAAAAAAAAAGTGTATCATTTCAACTGTGGAGTACTGATTGGGATCCGGAAAAATAGACATTTGGGGGCTTAACACGTTTAATCCAGCCATGAGAAAGTATTTCCTGATTTCCTTGATTCAGCTCATTCTTGTCTTTGTGTTGTGTCAGAGGAGGTGTGGTGAACCAGGATGACCTTTATGAGGCTCTGTCCACTGGGCAGATTGCAGGAGCTGGGTTAGATGTCACTGTTCCTGAGCCCCTGCCCACAAACCACCCACTCTTTACCCTCAAAAACTGTGGTAAGGTCTTCTGATTTATCTTCCTTAAAACAGCTGGTCCATAAAGCTCCTGTGAAGAACTTCTGGTGTAAACAAACTCAAGCTTGCAGAGGTTTTTTTTTTTTTTTTGGTCAACTAATTTCTCAAAACACTTTTTACACCAAAGGTCACACTTTACCATTTATACCATCTGACACCACATTCACACACTGACAGTAAAGGCTGCATATCCATCATTTTCAGCTAATCCTGTTCATACACATAAACCACAGTAAAATGTCTTACCCAATGACACATTAATATGTGACAAAAGGAGCTGGGGATTGAACCCCTGACCTTTCAGCTGAGTGATGACTCACCCTATCACTGATCCACAGCCAATTTATATCTATTTTGGCACCCTCTGTGGTCAAAGCAGTGCCTCTTCTTGATTTTTTCCAGTATTTCTCACAAAAATTCTTTCCTATTCAATTTAGTTCAAACTTTATTACTGACTCAAGGTCCAGATAAAGAGATAGCAACACAACACATAAAAGGGTAGCACAGTAGGCACATTTTCATGAAGGGACAATAAAAATTCATTATTCAAATTTGGTACGTGGAAAAAATATAAAAGGAATCATTTTACACTTAAAAGATGCACTTTTACTGATGTCTACATGCTTCATTGGGTTTTAACAGTAAAAAAACTCCCTTCTATCTTCCAAAATGTAACAAAAATAAAGGCTCACTCTTTTGACAGCATATTTATCACCACATCTGACATTGAGCAGTCTTTACGGGAATTACAGATGACTAGCCTATGTAGTTTTAAATGTTTACATTAGAGCAAAACCTAAAACCTTTTAGTCAGGATAAATTATCACCGCATTTATTTCTTGTGTTTTTTCCCACAGTGATTCTTCCACACATTGCTAGTGCCTCCTACAGTACTCGTAACGCCATGTCCTCCTTGGCAGCAAACAACCTTCTCCTTGGTCTGAGGGGCAAGCAGATGATCAAAGAGCTCAAACTGTGAGAGGAGACTGGTTCCACTGGCAAACAACTGAATACTAGAGTCCCACTCTGTCCGAGGATTTGATTAAAATCAGGACTTAAAGTTTGCATTGTAGGTTCCATTATTTGCATAGATTCTGATATCATATCAACCCAATGTGTACATTTATGTTATATTTTGGTTAATTCTTGTACAATCTGTGCCATTTCAGCTCATGTTTCATAAAAATGATTCAGCAACATCCTGAACTTCACTGTTTCTTTTTATTCAGTTTTTACAACAACTGAGCATACTTTACAATCTTCATAGCCTTCAACAGTAAACAGACAAACATTGAGTCTTCTCATGGTTACACTATGTTAGGTATACAGAAAACAAACACACAAATACTTCAGATTTGGCATATCAACAAAAGCCCTGCTTCTAAAGCTCAGGGGCGTAAGGCAGTGACTCAAATGATTAATGTAGGCCTTTTGGATATTCTTACATTTTGGTATATTTATACAGGGGGGATACAGACAGTGCATTTCTCAGAGATTCACATCAACTGCGTAACAGCTTCAGAAATCAGCACCATAATGATTCTTGGCAGGCCACTGTGTGAGACAGAAAAGACTACTTTTCTTCTTTCATTCACCTCATTAGTCAAACAAAGTCTGCACTTCTAAAGGGGATATCTCATACTAATTCAGCAGAGGTTGAAGAGGCTTAACGTGATTAGATTTGATGTCAGTTTTAGTTATCAGTTATTTTTGCTGCTAAGATTTAAAGACTTCAGCACCGATCTAGTAGTTTGTTGGCAAGTATTTTTTTCTTCTGACATCTGAAGTCAATATTATCCATTTTAAAGTGTTCATTTTCATTGTGTACATGGTGACAGTGTAATGACTCTACAGTACAGTACAAAAAAATGGAATTAATGACTGTGTTTCTCCTGGACAGTGTATGTGACAATACAGCAAGCAAAGAAGTCTACAAAAACACAAACATGTACTTAAAGTTAAATTTTTTTTCATTTTGGTTCACTAAAACTGAACTATACAACTGCAAGAACACTGACTCCATAAACCAGCTTTCTACACGTGAAGCTGCTCTTATTCACAAATGAGAGGAAGTCTGCTCCAACTCCTTTATCGAACCAATCTGTGAAATCTGGTTGTAGATTCAACTACCCTTGGCTGAAAAACAAGACCTTTAAGAGATGGCTGACTTAAACATTTGCAATGCAGCAACTTTTTCAACATAGTTCAACATTCTAGTAAATATATAAGAAAAAAAAAAGAATAATTTGTCCAAGTGCTTTTGTACAATAATGGAACCATAAATGTATAAAGATAATATGTGTACTGTATAACGCACTTGTATCAAGTACCCTAGTAAACTTAAACAGATACTCCTCAAGTGTTCTTTAGAGAAAATGATGAAACCATCAACAAATGTGCAATATCTTTCAACTCTGCTCACAAAGCACAACTTCTTTGCCTTTTTTTAGTCATTAACAAACTATACACATCAGTACACCTGTGATCTGAGAGACTAATGTGTGAACGGCGCATACAAACTTTTACATTGTCATTTACAATCAGAAACATAATGGAGGGAGATTTAGTTAGTGCACTTCAGTATTTTAGTATTATAAAATCAACACTGATTTTTGGTTAACATACCAGGACACAAAATAAAGTGCACATACACCTAATTATTTCTGTTAAGATGTTATTTGGGTATTAAGTGGCAAGGAAAAAGCACCTTTTACCTAGTGTGAATACAAAGATGGTATACTTTTTTATGCTTGTGTAAACAGTGCAACATGATTCTTTGAGTAAAAGCTCCGTCTGGTCAGTACAAACTGGGGCCAGAGGTTGATTAAAGCAATTCAAAGTATGCTAAAAAAAACTCTACAGCATTAAATGAATTCATTTTGTCCCCACCAGTACCAAACAATCATTCTCTCAGCTTAAACTTAACTCGGCAACACTTCTAACAAAGGCCATTAAATGGTAACTAAGGAGCTCAACATCTTTGATCAGTCACACTTTGAAAGGTTGGGTGGTTTTTCTGTTTCTTTGTTCAAGAGCTTTTGTCCCGATCACACCAACACACAGGTTAAAATGACAATTAAAATCACAAGACTTTAAATGATTTTTCCTCTGCATACAAACAGTCAAAAAAAACTGGCACTTTATTCTCTGTAACCCTTTCTGTAAGCGGAACTTGTCAAAGCAGATTTTGAGTCTGCCGCACAGGACTGAATCTGATTCAATCCACCTTTTTAAACAGTACATTACATATAAAGAGAACACAACCATAAACAGCACTTACAGGAATACATTTATATTAGCTAGGACCCAAAATGACTGCATCACTTAGCCCTCACTCTGAATAACTGCTGCCATTACACAGAACGAGGCCAGTCATTATGTTCACTTAAAATGATTGAACAGTCTGATGTGGATTAATGCTACATTTTACAAATGTGCAATGAAAAGTCTTCACATAAGGACACTATTCACATAATCATTTTTGTTGATATTTTTGTTTCACAGCTGCCTCTTTAAATTGAGTGTTTGATAACTGAGCTTCATATGCTTCAAATATCTTTCTACAAATGACATGTTTAGCATTAAAGAAACACTCCAAAAGATCTGAAGTTCACTTAAGAGGGCCCATATGAGACCTTGAAGAAATTCAAGATAGCCAACAGTGTGGCAGCTTTAAAAACCATGACAAGACTGCCAAGACTAGCGAGCGTCATGTTATAGAAACTTCATGGGTCCCATGTATTAATGCTGATGTAAAATCCTCAGAATACTGCTCTGATAGGTCTGCAGAACAGCATACAAAATGAAGGCTCTGTTTCTGCTTGTCCTGTATTCTTATAACCTATATTTTACAGCCTTCATAGTAGAGTTTCTCCTTGAAAAAAGAAAATATACGAATACATTATTGTTGCCCTCTTTGGTCTGTGATCAGGACTGTTTCAACAGCTGATCAGATCCCACTGCTTTGCTGCAGCTTCAGGGAAACCTTAACTTTTTTGGGACTTTACATATCTAATGGTGTCATCTTTTACTCAGGTGTGATAGACCCAGTTCTACAGCAGACCGTTGGCCATGTTGCTGTTCTGCCAGCGCAAGCAGGTGGTTTTGGAATGCTTGTACAAGTGTGAGGACTGACTGAATCGCTTCCCACATTTGAGACATGCATAGGGTTTCTCTCCTGTGTGGACTCGGATATGTTTCTTACAGTCAGTCAGAGTCAGGAAGGTTTTACAACAAATTTTACAGGCGTATTTCCGAGCTCCTTCCACAACCAGGACATTATGCTCTGACAGAGCCTTCTTGCACTTGGACAGGACGTCGGCTGAGGCTCGGGTCAGCTGAGGGGGGAGGGAGGTGGGCCTGCCGCTGTTCATCTCATATCCTCCATTCTTGTTTAGAAGAAGAGGGCTTGCCAGGCTTGAGGAAGAAGAGGCGGCATCCTGGAGAACAGCACTTACTCCTTCTTCTCCTCCCATGCCAGTGGTCATTTTTGGAGCAATACGCCTGTAACCTGGGTAACCCAGGGCAGCTGAACTGGCTCCTCCTGCACCCCGTGAGGGTCGCCCTATGGAATGAAGGCCCAGACTAGAGTGCTGAAAGTCCAAACTGAATGGATCCACCCCTCCACTACCACTCTCCCCAGTTGCTCTAGGGTTTCCTAAGCCATCATGCATAGGGCGGAGGAATAAAGAATCAGCTTGTAGGCTGTCTCTGAATCCGCTGTGGCTCTCAGCACTGAGTGGACCTGACTGCAGAAGTGAAGAAGCAGAGCCAGATGGCCCAGCAGCATCCTGTCTGAGCAGAAAGTGATGTGCTACTGCATCACCCGTGGTAGTGTTAGGGAGTTCATCCTCTCCAGAGACCATCCCCGAACCACCACTCCTGAAATCCTTTGGGCTGAGAAAGCTGGAAATACTAAAACCAGGTTTGCCCCCTAATTCACTATTACAGCCAAAGCCTCCTCTCCCTCCACTGCCTCCTCCAACGCCACTCTTGAGGAGAAGCTGGGAGCTAGGCTGCAGCAGGGAGTCCGAGTTGGGTTGGGGCTCGGAGGTGAAGCTGCGGTCGCTGCTCTCTGGGCTCAGCTCTGCCTTCTCCTCCTCCTCCTCCTCTCGGCCTCCAGGCTCAGCTGGGTCGCTACCTTCAGCCTGCGATGTTACGTCACTGATTTCATCTGCTGGCTCCGGAGAACTTAGTGGTTCTCGTTTAACCGCCACCTAAACAAAGCAAAGGAGGAGTTTAATTTAAAGCGAAAGGAAATTTCTTAAAGATCAAATGCATTACTTTTTTTTTTAGAACAACCAGTTTCTCATAAGTTTGTGTGCAATAATTTTTACATTTAAAATGTTCAGTCCTGAATTCTCCCTGTCTCTATGTACAGTACATGCACACAGCCTTGTAACCTCAGGCTTTTGTATGGACATTTAAGGAGTGTTGTACTACGCCAATCAGAAAAAAGCATGCATAAGTTTCACAACAAAAAACACAGAAATTTATGAATACATGTGTAAACAATTTTAAGAACAGAGTCGTCAGTCAGCCCCAGACTTTTCTCTTACCGACAAATCTAAGAAACATCTTGGGGAGTTATACTCTCTTGCAGGCTGCTATGTGTTACATGTTTGCGTGAATTTCAGTAAGTTTGATTAAGAACTAGGTCTGCCAGAAAAAAATGCGTTAATCAAGACTAAAGTCCATAATAATGGATTTTTTTGGCATGCTTTATTGTTCCTTTCAGCACATGGTCAAGCCACTGCCGCATCGTCTCCCTGCAGCCACAGTGATGTAAAAAAGTCCACCACAGCTATTAGGTATTTCGATTAACTTTAAAAAAACAAAGACAGCTCAGTGGATATTCAAAGGTAGTCTACACATTTTCTTTTCTGAACGTTCTGTTTGTCACATCTCCATGGGCCAATCAGAGCAACAAAACACGTGATGTAGCCGCTATCGACCTGCGCATGCGCAGCTACTGAGGAATAACGTGAAACATGGCGACTACAGACATGTAGCCTAAGTATTCAGGAGTAGGAAATTATCGGTTATCGTTATCGGTTAAAAAAAAATACTTATCGTGCATCACTAGTCTTAATGGTTTCAGGTCTTATAATACAACTAATGACAGCTCATTTTGTGCTTATTTTCTTGATTTGACATCGTGCAAATTATCAAATCTTTCAAACATGTGCTTTTTATAAAATAAACAGATAGCATAAGCTCTAATTATTTAATTTTTCATTAGAATACCTGTTCAGGTAGAAATAGTTAACAAAACCCTACACAGAACACTCAAGCAGCACAGCTGTAGCACCAAACCTCATCAAAACTGGTAACAGAAAGAAGATAAATTGAATAAGCCACCCTGTCAGAATCAACAAGTAAGCCCAAGCATTACCTTCTGTTCCTGTTCCTCAGCCTCATCCTCCTCTGTCCCTGATTTTATCTTCACCCCCGCCCTGCTGTCATGCTGGTCCTGGTCCTCCATGTCTTCCTCCTTGTTCACTCCTTGCATTCTCCCCAAATCCTCCCCTTCACAACGTCCGCTGTCTGACTGGCTCGGCATCTGAGGATCATCTTGGGCCACAAGACCAGTGATAGCTCCATCCTTTTTGGAGTCATCCCCCATCTTGTGGGAGTCAGGGGAGAGGAGCCCTCCTTCCTCTCTGTCTGTGTTCCCTCCTCCTTCTCCCAGCAGCCCCAGGTTAGGGACAGAGGGGCGCTGCCTCTGCCTGGGTCTCTCCTCTGAAAGGCCCAGGGCCAGAGAGGGCTTGCGTTTGTGGAAGCGGCGGATTGGGAAGGAGGCTCTCTGCTCAACTCTACTGCCTACTATATCTCCAACCCCATCCTCCTCCATCCCACCTAAAGCTGAGCTCACCAAGCTGAGCCCCAGCTGTTGCAGGAGGAAGGAGCGCTGCATCTTTGATGTAACAGCATTTGCACTGAGGTTAGCATTAGCTCCTAGACTAGGATTCACTGCCATATCTGCTACTTGTTGCTGCTGTTGTCTGTGCCTCTGCTGCTCCTGCTGAGCATGGTGATGGATGGGCCTGTCCGAGGGAGGGGACATGGGTAAGGTGCGTGTGGTCAGGTAGTGTTTGCAGGCCTTGACTACGTTGTTGAGGTGCAAGTGTGAGGCTGCAAGGAGGATATCCATGACATTGCTCTCGCCCAGCATCAGTGTGGAAGTGTACATCATGTCCACTAGAGCAGCAAAGGCTTCAGCTGTCACCACCTGCAAAAACAAGAGAGGAGGATTGATCTTAATGGCAAAAAACATCTAAAGAGAGTTCAAAACATTACAGTAGTTTTACATTCAATAGTTTCCTAGTGTTTAAGTTAAAGACACTCATTTGAACAGTATCACTTTTAAAACCATAAATATTGCAGTAATGTCATCATCCTTTCAACTTTGACACAATATTGTCAAGCTCCTAACCTCACTGTCCAGCTGTATCATATTCATGCTAGAATCTCCCTCTGCAACAGTAAACAGAGCCCTGAAGTGGGTGCTGCAGGCTGCCAGCACGGAGCGATGGGCCTTAAAGTGTCGACTGCCCACCACGATGACACAATCGCACAGCTGACCATGGACACGCTGATAGTTGAGCTGCTGGAAGATCTGCTCGAAGTGGCCTGGGAAATCCATGACCTTGGTACAGGAGGACACAAAGGTTAATAGGAGGATTAAAATTTTGTTAAGATGGAGCATTTATTCAATATATATTTATCCTTTAGACCTCACAGATTCAGTGGTTAAAATGTTATGGGTCCTTTTTCACTACTTTTTGGAACCAACTGTTAAAATAGTTGCAGCTTTTGAGAATGTAATGATATAGGCCCAAAACAAGAAGTAAAGATGGGTTTTGACTGATGTTTAACACAAAATAAAATAGTGTTTGAGGGTCACCTTGGATTAATAATACGGTAATGATGTTACTTAACAAAACTCCAAAAACGGCAAAAGTTGTACTAGGGTGAAAGGCTGGTTTAACACACGAAACAATGCAAAACTTTTAATGAGAATAGTAAACATGCCTGAATACAATGTTTTTCCTCTAAAGTGTAAAGTTGTAGGCTGCCAAACAACTCTTATTATTGCTTATCCAGTTGTGTACAGCTAAGGTTTGTACTTAACAAAACACCCGTATAAATAACGGAAACGCTAATGTTAAAGGAGACACAATGTGTTCTGCATTGTAGTAAGTCAAGTTACATATAAACTAGAAAGTCAGCTAACATTTAACTTGGCTAAAACGAAGATAGTTGCCTTTTATGAGTATCTAAAACAGCAAATACGCAGCCTTGTGTTATTTAGTGAGAGTCTGTAATGGATAACGTTACCTTGAATTATCCGGAAGCTTAGGCAGAGTGGAGACAGGAATGAGGCCTTGACTAGAAACTGACTTAGCTAAAGTTAGCTGGCTACTGACCAGAAAACTGCCCGTTAGCTTCGTTAGCCAAAACAGAGGTAGCGGCTAGCTTTCGGTCACCTGGCGGGACCGCTTATCTGAGACGAATATTTCCCATCAAATGTTGCTTTAGCTGGCTAACGTTTCTGCTGATACATCTCACATCCCCTGCAGTCCTCGCTACCTGATAATTCACTCGCATGTGATGGTTTGGCAGTGGGGGCGGAAGCTGGCAGTGATGTGAGGTCACACACGGTTGATGTTTGTCTGGAGCGGCTGTTAAGGTCTGCCACCGTGTCACTAAGGAGGCACGGTGAGCAAACACCTACTTTGACATGACAAATGTTTATCTCAAATCCCTATCAGTATTCGACATGCATCTGTTATAATTTTAAAATATGTTATCACACTCAGACGGGTTATTACCAACCAGACTCACAGGGTGGCGCTGTGCTTCACTACATGTCCATGACCTGGTCGAGGTAAAGGGCTGCAGTTATACGTTTCACCACATGATGTCGCTGCTGGAATCTTCTCCCAAAGATAGCACAAGCTGTCAAGATAAACCCCTCAAATTTGATTACTTCGCCATGTTGAAACACATTTAAGTGTGTTATTAAGTAGTTTTCCGACATCAAAAACGATTTGGACATAGTAAACATGTGACAATCCATACATCCTTACGGCAGAGAAAGCGAATCTTAAACGTCAGCAAAATAAGTTGGCGAAGACCAACCTACATCAGAGTGACTTCTCTTGCCTCATCTGGAAACTCAGGACAACAAACATGGCTGCCCCTTGCTCGTTGGTGTGTTGTGGAGAGGATGGCGATTCAGATAAAGCTGTAATTGGTGCGTATCCAACTAAGACTTTGGTTATCGAAATATCCAATTCAAATCAACTTCAATGTTTGTCCTTTAAGTGAGGCCCTGCACGTATTCTCTACTTTTAACAGTTTTCTTGTTCTGTGCACGTGGGCACGACGCATCACCCAAGGCTTTACGTATCTGACTTTACTCTTGCGATGTACAAGAATTCTTGTATTTTCGAATTCCTTAGTTATAATCAAGTGTAATACTAATCGTCATTTGGCATTTTTTTCGCTTGTATTGTTTCAATTGAACGTTTACGTGATCTAATAGTCTTGTTTTGTCATTGGTGAAAGTGTTTTGTCAAATGTATATTTGTTGAGCATTTTTGTACATGTGTTTCTATTAAATGGGAAATGTTTAAATGTTTTTTCCTAATTTAAATTAGTTTCAAGCTTTGTAAAAGTCTGTCAGACTTTGTAATTGTGTATCGCACTTCCAGGCTATCATATCGAATTGATCGTGACGGCATGAAACTAAGGGATTGATGATAGTTGTAGTAGTTGTAGTTGGTGATAGTGATTTTTAATCAGTTTTCTCCCTCTCACAGTTCGTTTTTCAAACGGAATCGTCAAAAATGCAAATGAACTGGATTTCTCGATGTACAAACATGCAGATGAAAGCAACCCAAGAAAAAAGAGCAGACGGATAGTGGTGAGAAATTATAAACTGTCCTTGTCGTCACTGCATGATGTTTAATGATGGCTTGTTTTCTTGTGTCTTTGAGACAATGGTATGTTTTCCCTTCGATTAGGTTGCTGAATCTGACAGACTTTCCTACGTTGGAAATAATTTTGGAGCAGGTTCCATGAAATGCAACAGTCTTTGCAAGTAGGTTGGTTTAACTTAAAATGAAACTGTGATTGCAGTGACCATCACTATTAAAAGAGTAATACAGTTTACTTTTTTGTATTTCTTTAGATATTATGTAGGAGTCTTAAATAAGCAGACCATGCAGATGGAGGTGCACAGTGCTCAGCTGTTCAATATGCGACCTGTTATACCAGGTAAAAGGAAAATAATCACCATCATTTTAATTATA
The DNA here is from genome assembly GCF_018320785.1 of Cheilinus undulatus. Classification (NCBI taxonomy): domain Eukaryota; kingdom Metazoa; phylum Chordata; class Actinopteri; order Labriformes; family Labridae; genus Cheilinus; species Cheilinus undulatus. The sequence continues at coordinate 29,027,860 of NC_054868.1, read as the reverse complement.
AAACTGAATGCCAAATCATTGTCTTAAGATTTCATGTACACTCCATGTTGCATCATAGAAAATAAGTCAATCTCCGTGAACCTAAATATTTGATGCTATGCAGAGGATTACAATAGGGTCCGGATCTTGTCAACATGAATCCACTGTATGTATCTTCTTTTAAAACATTTTCTCATCAGGAGAGGAAACAGAGACTGCTACTGCTCAGGACACTTCACAGACATACAGAGACAAGGCAGGCTTTTCCTGTTTTTCATTCATTTAAGAGAATACATGACTCTGCAATCAACAACAACAACAATCTTCATGCTAATGTTTCCATCTTGCATTACATTTTCACCAAAGGTTGACTCTTTGATTGAGGCATTTGGAACCAACAAACAGAAGAGAGCCTTGAGCTCCCGCAGGCTTAATCAGGTGGGCAGCGATACTCTGCATCAAGCTGTGGCTAAAGCTGCCAGCAGTGTAATTGACCAGAAAGGCTTAGAAGGTAAGGCACACAGTTCGTAGCTAGACGATGATAAAAGTGATTAGAGTAATGGTACAAAATGCTTGGGTCTTTACAAAAAATTGTAAAAGGTTTCTCTTAATGCTCAGTTTCTTCTTTTTTGTGATTTAAACTTTTGTTTAAGTTGTAACGCCAATAAAAATAGAATTGGAGAATAAATAATGATAAATTCAATATATTGATACATCAGGACTGAGACTAATGATGTACATGCCATTTAATATATATGCATACATTCATACATGTGGTTAATACTTGGGTCTAAAAAAAGAAGGAGAATCTGTTAATTTTAAGCACAAAGAAATTCACACAAATAAAAGCACATAGAAAGGGAGCTGCATCTTAAGTTTGTACTTATTGGCTGTTATTATAAAGAAGATGATTCTGATTTCGTGTCTTATCGTTGTCATTTGTACACTTCTGTCTCCCCTCAGCTTTACAACAAGAAGTGGCTGAGTCCCAAGGGGACCTGGCGCTTCATCTCCCTCCTTGCACTGCAGACGCTGACAAAGCTGAGAACATCTACCCATTTGATGATCGTATCCTTAATCCTGTTTATGTGGCATCAATAAGACATTAAGAGAGCTTCAGAAGCTGCACAGGTGATATAGTTGGAGTTAAAATCTGAAGCTGAGGCAGTTTGTTAGGCCTACTTTCCTTAATGGATATCTTCAGTTCTGAGTCCAGATGAGTTCAAAGCTTTGGATCAGGCAGGTTCCAAAATGGCAGCACTCACGTCAGAAGAACTGCAGAAGATGAGAGATGAAGGAGGGTATGTTATAGAAGAAAGGTTCATACTTTCTGTACGAGGTTACATTTGATTTCTTGTGATCTTGCTTTTGTTTTGTTTTTTTATCTTATCAAAGGTGCTTAAGTATTTTGAAGTTCTTGGAGAACATGCCAACTGTAGATGAAGCCAGGGATAAAACAGCACGCTGTGCCTTCTACCTCTCTCTGCTTTTCAAACTGGTGCGGCAAAGAAGCATCACCCGAAAGTGTGAGTCTCTGCTTTCATTTGACATGATTGAAAAGTTCTTCCACAAATATCTGTAGAACACAGGCTAATGGCTTTTTATGTCTACACGTACAGTTGGCCAGGAGGAGGGTTGCCCTCGCATCATTCAGAACAAACTGTTTAGAACATTCACAGTGGAGACTTTCAAAAATGGAAGGTATAAAGGTGATATCACTCAGTTTATGAAATATCAGTGTCTTTGTCACTGCCTCAGGAATGTGTTCAGTTGATGAAAATTTAACTGCATGTAAAAAATACATGGGAATTGCTTTTTTTGTGAATGAAGTGGCAGCTTTTGCAGTGTTTTGCTGATACATTTGTTCTTAATTGACACAATAATGTAACAACTTTAAAAGTTTTTCTTTAATTTTATTGAATTTACACTTTCAAATATCTTGGCTTCTAAGTCTTGCATATTAAACACAATAATGCTCATTTTTCCACCATACTTTTCTTTTCCTTATAGAATTCACAACACAGTGTCTTCATCCATGCGGGTCAAACTAGCAGCTTTCTCTCTCGCCCTGCTGCTACACATGGGTCACATGACTGCTGACCTTACATTACTGCACCGTGACCTGGGGCTTACTGAGGCCAGGTGAGACAAAAGACCTAGGGCAGGATACACAAAGTTACCTAAATTAATACTGAGGAGTTCACCAACTATTGACTTTGACACTTAGCAAGTGAAAGGGCAAAAGAACCAGTGGCCTGTGCTGGCAAGGAACCCTGAAGAATTTGACTTTTTGAACCTTGACTCAAAAAGTCATAACCCCAGCCAGTACCAGCAAAGTGTGGTGGATCCCTCTCTGCACTGCTTGTTATCAGCAAAATAGGTTACGGTTTACATGTGACTCTGCTTAAATTTTAATTTGGTAATGATGCTGTACTACTATTGTACACCATGTATTTTTATGTGCTACCATAAATATAACACCTGGGTCCTGTTCAGTCGTAATATAATTAGATGGAAACCATCCGATTGGATCAAATCTTGAAATCAGGTCCATATTACAAAGGGGATAATATAGCATGGATATGATCAAGTAGTTTTTTTGATCATTAAAACTTTTGAGTAGGAATGGGTTACCTTTGGTCAAAAAAACCACAGGATTATCTCGGTACCAGCAGAGTGCTGGATTCCGATGGGATTGCAGAAACAAGATGAAACAAAATGTAACATTTACAATATAACGTTGATACATTTTTCTTATCAATTAATGATGCTGCCGTAATAAAAAAGTACCTTGCTCTTGGCTGAATCCATATCGTTGAAATACAATTTTGAGTTTTGGAAATAGTGATTTTGTAAACATAAAACATTCAATACAAAATGTTAAAGAGAAAAACACATGATAGCCTGCTTGGAGTTTACAACAAAACCCACATAAAAGCTAGGTGGGCTTTCATGTGTTTTGCACTGAGGAGAGCCACTCTACTATAAGCCCAGATTGGTGGAGGGCTGCAGTGATGGTTGTTTATCTGGAACTTTGTCCAATCTCTGTACAGAATCTCTGGAGCTCAGTCAGAGTGACCACAAGGTCTTCTGTAGAGAAGTGTGATGCATTGATGCAAATTTCCACTGGTGGACTCCAATCAATGTTGGTTTTGGGTCACGAAATATTTTATAGGAGTTATCATAAGTGGACTTTTTGGTCCATGAATTGTTTTTTTATGGAGCAAGGTTTAAATTGGACACTACAAAAAAAAAAAAAAAAAAAAAAAAACATGCACCAAAATAATGTTTGTTGCTAACCTCTGAGACATCCAAGACTAGAATTGGAAAAAAAATCCCCAAGCCCCCACTCATGTATTGTATAGAAAATAAGACAATATTTGTGATTTTCATATAAAACAGAGACACCCTTATTCGAACTGGTGTTTACAAGTTCCTGAAAATATTAGAATATGTGGTAGTTTTGATTAGGACTGAAGTTTTTTTGAAAGATGTAAGTCAATAAAGTGGACATTTTAACTGTAATATTTTAAAGCCATTTGTAAGGACTATTCTTGAAGAAATTCTCCCAGCCACCCTACCAATGTTTTTAGGAAATAATGCATTTTCTGTGTTTTTCATTTAAAAAAGTAACTTCTTGCAGTGAAATCAGCATTTAATGTGTTAAAATCCCTCAAATGTTCAAATATTTGGTCATTTTGGACAGGACTGGAATTGGTGAAAATAATCAAAAAATACGTGTGTGTGTGAATTTTCAATTAATGTTTTTCACAGTGGACATTTTTGTCTATATATGGCTTATTAGGGTAGTGCTTTCTGATGATAGCAGGGGTTAAACTTGTGAATAAGAATTGCATTGGAGGAACTCTGCCAGTGTGCACAACTGATTTTTGTGTTGTCCTACAGGATGGTTGAAGTAGCGAAGTCTATGGGTCTGAGCCTAACAAAGCCAGCCAGAGGGAAGGCGGAGGAAGCTGGGCTCCATGATGAACACAGACACGCCTCTCTGATTCTGCCTTTGGTCAAATATGATCCATTCATGGAGAGACGCAAACGCAAGAAAATGCGCTGAAGACAAAGACGACAAGATGAAAATGCCACAAATAAGAATTGTTTATTAAAGCATTTTGTAGACAAATAGAGTGGTGACTTTTTGAATGATTCATGAGCATGATGCTTACTGTGCAGCCAAGTACATAGAAAGCAACACATTTCAGATGACAGAAAACAAAGTTGACAGTCAAAAACGGATAGGCACATTTGTTGACAGCACATATTGCACACTAAACATCCTTTTCTCCTTATCTGCTCATAACCAGGTGAGTCTGTAATTGTATATCATTGTTTTAAAACAGTTTAAAATGAAATAAAGTTCATCAAAGAGTGCTTAAGTGCAACATTGTAAAAACACAATGAGATATAGTACAAAAACAGACTCAGTAGGAAACAGCAGTTCTGTGCAAGAAACAAGCTAAATTTGGCTTTTGTACTATTCTTTTTTTTTTTGCATAAACACCTCACAATGAAACAATCCTCCTCTGGCTACAATCGTTGTTTAGAAAGTCAAACAAGGCACAGCTTTACTTATAACATGTTTGAAGCTGATGTCTCTAAAGCTTTAGACTCCTGATAGGATTTATAAAAGTGCACTTCCTATCTGAGGAGTCACAGAGCAAACTAACAAAGTCAGCAAACTTTACATGAATATGTAGTCTGCATTTGAAAGTACACAATTAAGTCAAAGCTTCAGTATGAATATGTAAGAAGGTGATGCTTGAATTTGTTTTGCATCAGTTTAACTTGATAACATGAATGCACAGGACTTTCATCATAAAATTACAAAAGGCTGATTTCAGATTTACAAAATGCTGCACGGCTCAAACGCTCTTGAAGGTGGTTGTCCCTTAAGGGGTTTTACTAAGAGTCACCTCCTGCATCCTGGAACAGAAACTCCACCTCCACCAGGGAGGGAGTCACTTCAGAAGGGCTTCTCTGAGGAAGGTCCGCATGCTTCATTACTTGATTTACACCCCTTCAAAATTGTGACTCATTAAAATTTGTCTCTACGTTCTTGCCAGCATTCACAGGATGGAACAGAACATGCTGCCACTGTGGCAACCGCTTTCTACAGTGGCACTGATCCTGGTCGTCATGGAAATCCCAAGTCGGGAAGGATATTGTGATGAGGAGAGGCCAGAAGGGGAGCTGGACAGTGGGCGAGGGGGAGGGTTTTCCAAAACCCAGGGAGGAGAGGCTGTACAGCTAAAGAGGCAAAGAGATAAACAATAACTTAGATTCCTTGTTAGCACACATCAGGAGTAGTGTTGCTGTCAAACAAATACGGATGTTTTTTTTTTTTTTTTAACCAAAAAAAGATGTCTGCATATGATGATGGACCACAGGAACTTGTAAAGGCCAGGTCGTAGAAAATTTCATTCAAAAACTATAAGAGATTTCCAAGACATAAAAATCTTCCCAAACACTAAAAATGTATTTAAAACACATTACGAGAAATTTCTTCTAAAATTCTTAAACATTTTTTAAACTACCATGAAAATACTTTAAAATGTCCTCAAATATTACCTGAACCTTAAGAGAGTAACTTAAAAAAGGGTTAAAATTTAAAAACAATTATCACCAAAAAAATCCCTGAAAATCCTGAAAAATTTTAAGCAAATTCCCCCAAATTTTAAGTCCCTGTAGAGTGAAATACAAACTTTTTTGTCTTCAAACACTAGATATGTTCTAATAAGGTTGCGTAAACATGTGAAAACAGTGAGATCTACTAGCGACAGAATTTTTGATTTAGACTGTTAAAAAAATTGTTCACTTAAAAAAAAATTCCCCCAATTTTCATGAAAATTCAGATTTTTTTAAGCAAATTTCCCCAATATTCCAAGCAAACTGCACTGTAAATGCAGGGTCTCAGGAGGTTGAAGTCCTCATCTGTCTAATACTAGGTGCTGTCCAGTTCACTTTTTTCAGTGAAAAACACAAAGGTTTGAGGATTGCTTAAGTATAAAACAAAGAACTCTTAGCCTCCTGAAGTGATGCTGCACAGGGGAGAGTCAAATTCACTTCAGAACTGTTTGGGGGTTCATCATTGTAAACAAGTTCTTCAGATAGTCTCCATAATGTCATTAAATATATGTAAATTTTGGCATATAATGGCTACTTTTTTTTTGCAGGTACAGAAGGGGAAATGGAGAGAACAAAGACCATAAAGCTCCTGGTGGTCTTTGAATCCCTGGCTCTTTCTTTTGGTTGCCTAGTTACCTGTTATTATGCCTTAGAACACTGTTGTTGCGCAGCACACAGCCATCATTACCAGGATCCATATGTAGAAGGGATTTTTTGTTTCCTGGATGGCCTTGAAACAAGAGATTGTCAGTGACAACCCCTTTAACTAGCCCAAGTATAGCAATGGCACAGCTCTGTGCAGGCTGGACACGGTTTCGCAACACCTTAAAAGGGAACACAAAAGAGGCATTAAAAGGAGCATAAGTGCATGAATGTGATGAGTGGTTTTAAAGTATTCCATACTTAATTCTCTCAGTCTCACCTTGATGTCAGCGCTGCCAGAGATTTGGATCCCATAACCCCGATTTCCAACCATATCATTCTCCACCACCTGCCCATTACCGCTGAAAGAGACTCCATGGCCACTGTTTTTATAGATGCCGTTACCACGAAGCTCTACTCTGCAGTCCTTCTCCACAATAACACCACCTTGACCATTTTCAAGAATGCAGTTTGTGGCCAGCCGGGTCAGCTGACTGCTCTGCAGCACAGCAATGCCAGTGCCACGGTTACTGTTTACCAAGTTAGCAAAAACATTAAGAGGTTCACTGCTCTTCACGTACAGACCAACCGCTGCAGGAAGAGAGAGGAGAGATTTAGGAAAAATTAGAAACAAGAGGTGAGTCACCTTTTGTTTAAACAGGGTTCTATATTACCTCCATTGTAGTTTATGCAGTTGCTCTCCACAAGAGCCACACTGATAGAGCGACGGGCAGAATGTCGCTCGTCTTCACTGTCCAGATCACTCTCCCACGCAAACAGTTCACCCTCTTCATTCAAGTTCTCCTGCCCTTCTCTACCTTCTCCCTCCACCCCTCTCCTCTCTCCACTGCCTTCTTCTCCACCAATCCTTTCCTGTCCAGCCCAGTTTCCCTCTCTGGCTTCAATGTTTTCCGGGTCCTTCCTGCAGAACACGGCCAGTCCGTACATACAGTTATGGGAAATGTAGTTTCCCAGGAGCTGTGGGAGACTGGATGACATAACCCACACACCACAGCCTTTGTTACCTGAAAGATGAGTTAAGAGGTTAGTTTCTTGACCCTATAAATTTATGCAGCTATTACTGATCGGGCTGAAAATACAGTACTTACAGTAGACATGGTTTCCCTCAATAAGACCGCGGCCTCTCTCTCCCACCACAACGCCGTCTGAATATCCATAACAGATGTAATTGTTCCTCAAGATTGGGTCACCTCCCCTCCGGATGTCTACACCTCCCCACTGGTTTGCTTTGATTACATTTTCTGGAATTAGATGTTTTATATGTTAAATATTGATACCCATTCTGTAAATATCTCTTGAAATGGGTGAAAAGAAAATCACATTCAACATCCTGATGTAAAATGAGGAGTAACACTCACCAGTTATTGTTCCTCTTCCATTCTCGTTTATGGCGATTCCTGCCGCCTGGCCGTGGAAGATGTGATTCCCTCTAAAGAGAAAATCATTGGAACAGAGGCAAATATTTCAGACTCTGCAGAAATACCTGACTGGGTTTGCTCATTTACCCTAACTACTTCAGGTCTTCACATTATCTGTGTGGGGATTTCTACCTAGTTATAAAACAGACTGCAATTAACACTGATGGCTCTTAAATGCCAACAAGAGCAAAAAAGACCAACAATGATGAGGCTGCCTATTTCTGCTTTGTAATTTAAATGCTTGACAACGCTGTCACGAGGTAGGTGTCGGACCAGATGATTAACAACAAGCTCAAGAAACAGCCATTTATTTCCACAGCAAAACATTACCTACAAAACATTACCTAATCATGTACAGGATTAGATCAGTAAAGAGATAAGAGGTACAACTTTATTCATATAGTATGCCATAACAATTTAGTTCCTCACAAGAGCTACAGAATTCTGGGCAATGACAAGAATAAAGCAGAGCACTTCAGCAATAAAAATATGTTTATGCTATTCTAATAAACATTGAAGAGACACCAAAATCCACCATTGTGCAAGTTTAGAAGAGTGACAGCCCGACAGAGGTTTAACATTAAGGGACATTTTTCCATCAGTATATTTCCAAAAGACATGCTGCCGTAGAAAAGCACAGGTGTTATCAGTGAAGTGTTCATTGGCATCATTTCATTTAACTGCCTCAGTGTCAGGGTCTGGTGTTGTGCATGCTGGCTCGCGGCAGCAAAGTAACGCCTGACTTGTAAACATTATTCTTTTGTTTGTTGAGTCAGAAAGGTCCATTCTATAAAGTTTCTAAAGTTTAACTAATCATTATTGTAAGAATGATACCTTAAAAATCATAGACTAAGCCCTCAAATAACCTATTTTCATCCTTTCCTTGGCTTTTTTTTTTTTTTGAAAGCGTTGGATGTTTCATGAGTCCTACCCACCTAACCACAGGATTCCCACTGAAGAGAATATATACACCCGCTTCCTTGTTGTTAAAGATCTGGTTGCTCCGAATTGAACCTTTTCCATTGCCAAGGACAACAACCCCTGAACGCAGACCACTATGTATTTTGTTGCACTGTGGAATGAAGAACAGAAATTTAGTGTCAAGGACTGACTTAGGGCAGTCATATTTCAAACATGTTTAACAAAAGTGTGCTTTGCCTCTTTAATAATGTGATGGATAAAAGTTTTAACACTATGAGTTTCCACTGAAACTTTCAAGGGCTGTCAAAATACAGAATTTTTTATTTATCACAATTTATCCCAGAATTTCTGTAGTTAATCATGAATAATCACATCCTTTCTTGTTGCATTTTAAAACTCCTCTATTTTGCATTTTAATCTGTTTTTGTGTCATTTTAGGTTTTTCTACAGTCTTAAACTAAGACTAACTGACTTCCTGTTTGGATAAAAACCTACTTTTATTGGTAGATCAAAGCCTATAACTTTAACTTCACCCAGTCAGACTTAAGCCCATTCATTTCTGACAGCAACTTTCACGACCATTCATCTGAGAAGCCGTATATCTCAGAATGGAAAAACAGAAGTAAAAACTTTCAAAATTAAATTGCATTCAACTTCCATTCAGGGTTAGGATACCAAAAAATAAAAGTCAAAAACCTGACCTGCAAAACCTGATTACAAAATGTTTAATGAAGCCGAGTGAAAAGTCTGCTTACATGAAAACAGCTTGTCTTCCATGAAAATGTGCTAAAGCAGACGCCATAGCTTACTTGGCCCCGTTAGTTGCTTAAGCTACATACCTCAAGCAGCTACATAGCTAACATAGCTAAAGCTAAGCTCACAAAGCAGCTGCATAAACTACGGTATATATCTACGTAGTTAAGTTAGCTTTAGCCATGTTTGCCAAAGCTCAGCTAACTTCGCTATAGATAATGGAATTATGTAGCTAATAGCCAAACCTAAACTCACAAAGCAGCTATGTTATGTACCTAACTGCATAGGCATCAGCTACGCCTGCTAAAGCTAACTTGGCTACATTGGCTTATGTTTTAACATTAATTATGTAGCTATGTTAGATTTATAAAAAGCAACCCACTGTTTGTGTATCTACTTTTAAAATGGTTGGATGCATAATTTAATCTCCCGATTAGACCTCTGATCTTTTTCTCTGTTTTATCTATGAAATATTTCTTAGTCTGCAATATCTACAATGTGGTTATTTCATAACTGTAACTGCAAGACTTTTTTTTATGAATGAAGTTCAATTTAAAAAAAAATCTAAAACTGGAAAAACGTTATTTTACTAGTTCACTTTACCACGGAAAAAGGAACTTGTTATGCATAGAGAGGAAATAGGGGTACAGTTAAAAGGTAAATGTTTTATAACACAATGTGCAGATGACCTATGACTTGTTCACTGAGCTGTCTTTAAGTTTATTTAAGGGAAACAAGACATTAAGGAGCAGTAGTGGACTCATTTGACATCTCCACTGCTGAAGGGAGATGCTTCAGTGGCTTGAAAGTGACAATAAAGCATGTGATTAATGCCAATTTAAAAAAATGAATGGCTACATATTGATCTTAACTGATCTTCATTAATGCAATAATCTTGACAACCCTAACATTATTTTGTCACATTTAAGATTTGATTCTTTCTTCCTTTAAAAACACTGTTTTAATAGACAACAGAGCTTTCTTACCAAAATGATAGGGTAAGCCCCTTTTCGGATGTCCAGACCCGCCTCCCCATTTGAGTGGATATTGTTTTCTGCAATGAGACCCTGAGCAGAAAGGCGCAGGAACACACCTGAGGCACGGCACTCACACACCTCATTTCTCAGCATCACTATCTGAAGGAGATCAGAGAGACACAAAGGCAGCTCAGGTAACTCTGAATAAGGAACTACTAATGAATCAATCATGAGATTAGCTACTTCTTAAATTGGAACACTCAAAATGCATGCTGTCTGAAAAAGTCACTCAAAAGTTTCATGTTCTAGGAGAGATTAAAGTCATGCTATTTGATTTTACTTACTGTGGAGTTTTGGATGCAGCGCACTGCATAGTTCAGCCCACGGAAAACATTGCCTTCCAAACGAGCTTGTCCGTAATTAGACAAATGCACACCACCCTTTCCTTCCCTGAAGAGGCAGCGTCTGAGGATACAGCCTAGTGTGGATGCTACCAACATCTGAGCCACTGGGTCCCTGTCTAATTCTTGCTGAAGAGTGAGGGGTTCAGGGGTTGCAGATGGAGGATCCGGGGATGAAGTCAGTGGCAGAGAGCCATCTGGCCGAGGTCTGAGCAAATGTGAAAGGCCATGATGGTCATACTGGATTTTGTAATCCCCTGTACTCAAGTTTTTGGTGTTGTCTTTGTTCTCCTCCTCTCCCTCACTGCGTTCATCATCACTCCAGCCATCTTCAATCACTGTTCCCTGACACACCAGGTCTACCCCTGTCCTCCTCTGGAAGTCTTCCAGGCTTACTGGCTCCTTTTTGATATTAGTTCCAAGTTTTTTCTGGCCATCAGTAGAGCCATCAAATGGAGAGCAATTGTAACTCCCAGACACGCCACAAGATGGGAACGTCCTAGTAAGGGCAACCAAGTGTTTACAAGCCCAGTTTTTTTCTGAAACTGGAGGGCCTTCAACGGTCACTGAAGCTGTGTCACTTCCTGAGAAGTCACAGCTGTCAAACAGACTGAGGACAACACCCAGCAAGTGGGCAGAGCTGCCTTGTGAAAAGGAGCAGAAGCGAGCCTGGCATGTTCCTGGGCCACGGATTTGCAGCTGGGCTCCCTCAAAGTTGCAGTTGTCAAGTTGGACATGGCCCCAAGATGTCTAGAACAGAGAAATGTGATATAATTGACTGGCATAGATTCAGCAACAAAGAAAATGATTAGCCTTTAATTTAAGATATTTCTGGCTTATGGCTTGATCAAGTTAATTTGCAGAAAATAAAGTCCCTGTGCTGTTTTATTTTAATACCAGCACTCATAAAAGGCCTTTTGGTCAAGCACATCTCTTGGTTTTAACTAGTTAATGAATAGTGCTGAACAGAAACAATCCTGTGTACATCTTTTCTTTACCTTGTAGACTACAGTGGAGAACCAGGGCGGCATGAACACCAGGTTACACAGCCTGGCAGTCGGGCACTGCTGCTCTATACACACAAGAAGGGCCACCTCTCCCAGTCGCCCCAGCCCGACCAGCTCCACGGGCACCTTCAGCACAATTTCAGCCTGCTCCTCATAAACTCCTGGGTGAAGAACCACACGGTCATATGGCCCCACCACCCCTAGAGCCCCACGCAGAGTCTCAAACTCACATCCAGGCCCCACGTGCCAAACCCTGCGATCTTTGCGACGACGGAAAAAAAGGAGACAAGCAGAGGACTGGAGCTCTGGCCCGTTTTGGGTCCAGGTCCTGGTGGCCAGCGCGTGCTGTTTCAGGGCCTCTCTCCAGGAAGGGGGCTCCAGGTGGGGCTGACTAGGCCAGTTGGGATGTCGGCACTCAGGGCATCCCAGACACAGTTGCCTCCAGCGGGTGTTATCAAGAGAGATGACGAGTTCCCGCCAGGCACGGCACACCTGGCAGCAGCGGCCCAGGTCAGGGAGGGGGAGGTAGGCTAAAATAACCCTCCACAGCTCCACGGGGAGGCTGCCCACCTCCATGACAGCAAAGACACCAGCGGGGGAGCACCGTGACTGGAGGAGTACCTGGAAACAGTCAGTCACATGCACACACGCACGCACGCGCAGTTAGCATAACAGGAAACTGCTTGCGCTAACCGTTTCACAACAACAATACAGATAAACATGCAGACAGCGGGGCTTTAAACGACAAAGCAGATACACCACCAGTGCTACAGTAGCTAACTGTTGCTGCCTCCAGCAGACGTGTCATTTCACAGGGAAACAACACGAAGCAAAACATACATGATGAAAATCCTCTGTTTTTCCTCAAATGTATTCTTTTGGTCAACTATCCACTGACTTTACACTTGTGTTGAAAGTTTGCGACGATAACGGATGGCTGGCTGGCGATGTAAAAGCGTTATTTCACGGCAACCTTGCGTATCTAACGTTAGCATACCACACGACAAAGCACAGCATCACATCCGTTACAAAGAAAACCCTTACCTTTCTAACAGCTTCTCATTTTTAGAAGGCTGGATGCATCAACACATGTCTGCTCGGGTTTAAGATATGCTTTAAATCTATCATCCTACCCTTTCAGACCGGCAAGAGCCAGTTTTTCCTCAAAAAGTTCATAATAATCCCTGCTGAGTGCAGATGTGCCATCCAAATGGAGTTCAACTGCTTCCAGTTTGCAGCTGCAGACAACCACGAAGCAGCCGGAGAGCTGGTCCTTCTTCCGCTTCCATAAGTGGGCGTTAACATTTTGAGGATAGTCTGTTGTTAACATGGTTGTTAACCACTCATTAATTCCTGTTTAATACGGATGTGGTTAACCTTGATGCTAAGGAGAGTGGGTGGCTTTTTTTCCTTATCTCCATCTTACAGCGTTCCATCCAATCCAGCCTCACAAATAGCTATAGAGAAAGTGTTTATCAGCTCTTTCAGCCTATTCTTATACGTCCAAATAAGTGAGACCCTTAACTTGCTCGAAATGTTTGGCACAATTTACATTTTATGATATTGCAGTGTTTGTTTTTTTATTTATTTTACTTTCCCTTAAAGAATCAAATCAATTAAGAGTCAAGCATGTTTGGTGTCATATCAAGAGAACATGTATGATATTTCTCTTTTCATGATGATACAGTGGTTTGTTGTCGTTTTTTTCTCAAGCAAAAAAAAAAAAAAAAAAAAAAAAAAAATGAAGTCACAGATTTCCTCTGAAGGGAGGTTTAATGATAAGAATGTGTAATAGTATTCTCATAAACTCTGCTGGAGGCTAGTAATAAAATGGGAACCCAAACCAAATTTTAAATTCAACCAGGCAATAATGTTTTTATGTATGATCACAAAATATGAGCTGTATAGACAATGCACTATATTGCTTTTATATGTGTATGCAAGGCCGTCCATAAGGGGGGATAAAGTGGAGAGTAGCCTCTCTGGGGCTCAGCCAAATGGTCCATTGTAAAGATAAGCTATGATGACAATATTTCTTACTACTTTTTTTTTTTTACCTGAATAATGACCACTCTTATCAAAGCAACACATGTTTTATGTTTTTTTTTTTTTTTGCCAAATTATATAGCCTTTTTAAAAATATAAACACCATTTTGAAAAACAGATTTTTTTCTTGCCTTTCTTTGGAAATGTGAACAATGTGTGTTGTCAACAACATTAAACTAAACCATTTGGAAAGTAAAGTCAGGCTTCATAGCTAAGCCATTATGTGCACTAATGTCAGGATGCCAAAAAAATAATGAAGAAATTCAGACAACTTTAAAGAAAAATATTGAATAATGGGGCAAAAAAAGGTTAAAATGGGCCAAAAGTGACAAAATGTGCTTAAAAGTGATCAAATGGGTTACAAGTACCACAAATGGTTTTAAGGTGGCAAAATGGATGTAATCAAGTAGTAGAAACACAATTAAAAACTGCAAGAATGGGCATGGAAAGTGGTAAAAATGGGTAAAGGTTGGCCAAAATTGGACAACAGGCAAAAGAGGTGGAAAGTGGAAAATTGGGTCATAAATGGCAAAAACTGGAAGAAAAGTCATGAGAAGGGGTTAAAATGGGCAAAAAGGGCTTCAAATTGGTTTAATAGCAGAGAAGGTGGTAAAATGAGGAAAAACAGTGTCATAAATGGGTTAAAGGTGGCAGAAAATGTGCAAAAAAGGTGGTGAAATTGGATTTTAGAGCTAACAAAATGGGTTTAAAGTGGTTACAATGGGTTTAAGGTAGTAAAAGTCGATGTTAAATGGTAAAAAAGAGATCAAAAACAGCAGGGTGGGCATAGAAAATTGTAAAAAGTAGTTAAGGGTGCAGAAAATGTGTTGAAAGAGGCAAAAATGTGGAAAGTGGCAGAAATGGGCTTCAAAATGGCAAAATGAGCAGAGAAGGTGGTGAAATGAGGGATAAAGGGGATAAAGTGATAAAAAGTGCCAAAAATGGATGTTAAATAGCAAATAGAAGTTGTAAAATAAGCAGAAAAAAGTGGTTAAAAAGTTGCACTTAGTAAATAATTGAAACATCAGAACACAAAAATATCTTGGGACTCTCTCCACCTCCAAAATGAGATAACTGTTAGCCAGCATTAATGCTCCAACTTGGAAACATTGATACCATCAGTAAATCACAACTGGGGAGATTAATGGAGTTTCTTAAATCTAAAAAGTGGTAGTACTCAGCAATTGCTGTTGGGGGCGATGGCTCACAGTAACCTATATTAAACTCTAATGATAAAACAGAATTCCACGCATTTATGATATTACACTATCTGTATTGTCCTAGCCTTTGTTGAATGTATATTTGTTACTACACTTATGTTCCTATGTTTGTATGTATACGCTTTTATATGTTATGGATATGTATGTAGAGATATATGTATACATGTGAGTGTATGTATGTCTTTGCTTATGTGTACATAAATATGTATTATTTATATTCCATTTTATTTATTTTGCACCTTTTAGGAAATAATGCATTTGTCAGACTGCTCAATATTTCAATAATGCCATGTTTGTCACAGTGAGATAACCCCAATAGAAATAAATAAATAAAATAAAATAAATCACAACTAGGGAGGGCCCATTCACTGGGTTTGTCAAGGGCCAGCCAATTCTGAGGGCAGGCCTCTGTGTATGTGCTTAATTTGTGTATGTACCATGCTGTATATATGTACTGAGTTTTCAGTGTCGGATCAACATGAGTATTTAAATCCAAAACATGACCAGACCACATTTTGTGCAATTATATGTCCACCTATGAGAAACTGCTCTGAAACATCTGAAACTATCCTAATGTTATTTCCGCTTGCTATGTTTTGTGATGGACTAATGTTGAACTTTAATTTTAGCCATAACATGCATGATTCAGTGATCAACAACACCTAGTAGTGACTCAACATGTTGAATGCTGCCTGGCTATCATTAAAGGGATGAACTGGAATTAAATACAGCTTAACTGAAGAAGAGGATCACGTGGGGAAACAGTAGTGACTAGTAGAGGACAGGGAGTGGTTGGAGAGTTGCTGCCAGACAGGACAGACATGGGATCTACTGTAGATATGGGTGATGTTGACATACTGTGCTTCACGTGACGATTGACTTTTTATCCATATCCCTATCTAAAAAAGGCCTTGTCCTTTGGAACATTCTTGTTTGTCTGGTCTGTATAGAAACTGATGTTTCTCTGATCAGGCATTTTGTGTCAACACCATTTACAAAATATAACCTCCATATAGTGAAGAACAGAAGCATTAATGTTCTAAAAGAAATGTGTTTTTGTCTTTTTCTATTAATGCTATGTTTTGTTCTGTTTTTCTCCCTCACAGATTCACAAACCCACCAGTGGTAAGATTGGAATTTAAACTTTGAACACAATCAGCACTTTTAGCTAAGATTCTATCTTAAGGTGGGCATTTTATTTAAATAAATAAAAGCAGTGGTTATACGTAGTGAGCATCTTCGAAATTTGCATCATAAAACATATGTTTGATCTCACATGTGCTTTAAACCCTTGCCGGAGGCAACAGCACTTATGTGATTATGGGGTTGAAAAACAAGAGGCATTTAATTCTGTTACCCTTGCTCCAGACAACTGAGATTGTATTGCCAATAGTAAGCCAGGATCTGCGATATTAGGTTACTGTTGTCTGTATTTGCCATTACTTTCTCATAGATGTAAAACTGCACTGACGGTGATGATGGCACATTTGTCCAAGAGGTGGCGTTATTTTTCCACTGAGAACTCAATGTGTCTGTGACTGTATGTACTAGTAGTCCTTCCTGAAACAACCAAACAGGACAATAAAGAGACTTTTCCTTAAAATTATTAGAAAACAGAGAGGACAATGTTGCCTGTTGCTAAGATAGGTGGGGAAAGAGTAGGTTGAAGAATTTTAAATGATGACTTAAATGTAGAATATAAACTCATACACATTAATTTGAGAATTTTATTGGATGTAAAGCCAGTACAGTTTTTTGACACAGATCTTGAAATAAACACCCTGCATCTGAAAGTATTGTAACTGCTTACCTAGTAACTCATATAGTAACATTTTGCATAGCATATTAATATACTTTTGTGTTAACCTGCTAATCTGTCCTGCAAGCACTCAGAGTACTCAAATACTTTTAAAAAATAGTGATTTAAGTCTCACATCAGCTGCAACTCATCTTTCCACATTCCACTTTGAACTTCAGGAGTGATAAGTGATGTGTCCTGAAATCTCTTTCTAAATGTGAGTCAAAGCTGAAGGTGATTTTTCAAGGCGTCTGCCTGCAGAGAAAAAGAAGACACATAGACTTGTATTTTAACAGGGACATTCTCTCTTAACTTGAACACATAATGGACCTGATAGTAGATGAGTTTTTTCACACCTCATGTTTGCAGAAAAATGAAAGCATGTCTTACATGACAAATTATATTTGATTCTTAAACCTAAATTGAGACACAGGTAACCATAAATCTCAGTTGTGCTTTTTTAAGATCAAAACCAGAACAAGTGTTTGTGGATTTTTTTTCCACCTTTTCGCACATGGTTTATTTATCAAGCTTCCTGCTCATAAAAAACTCTTATCTTTCACTGTAGATCGAATGAATCACTACCAGCAAAATAGCAATATAATGTGCTTCAAGGTAAAGTTGTAAAATCCCTAAATAAAGATGTGCCTCTGATTGTATTATGTTTAAAACTGCATGAAAATTCAAATTCTCCATCTTTAAATAATCTTTGCTTTTAAATACAGAAAGGATAAACTTACTGAGTCTGTTGCCTTTCAAGTGTCTTTTTGACCCAAGGTACATTAGGGTCCAGACAAACCCTTTTCCCATCCTTTTTGAGCGTGGCACTGCAGACACAAAGCAAATTTAAAGATTTCAGATTCAACAATATTTCTAATAGGAAGACACTAAACCTATTCAGCTGCTGATGACCAACTCAGACGCCTTTTTTGGCTTTCGTTCTTAAATAGCAGAGTAAAAAAAGTATATCAGTAATAATAATATTAAAGAAATTGTGTAGAAATTTGGCCTCAGGGCTTACACAATCTCCATGTCTTGGCAATGTGAGCTTGGCTGGATCACCTGCACCGTTCTTATATGCCGTCCAATGGGCCTCTTCTCCTTGGTGATGCATTGACATCGATCAAACCCCTGATTGCCGAGGCTGATACCTGAGAATGTGAGAGGTCAGTGAAGGACATCAGTAGATCAGAATCAAGGTAAAACTCACAGCTCATGCTAAATGTCATACACATGCGGATGCCCACAGCGAAGATAGTGAATTGTAATTAGTGTAAATATCTGGGAAAATCAGAAGTTGGACAAAGACTCACCCTCAGGGACAGCCAGGAAAACCAGAAGTGCCACAATACTGATGCCAGACATTTCTGTGCTCATCAAAGTTGCGACCAAGTCCTAGGAAGAGTGCAAAACAGCAGACTGCAGATATTCACATTAAGATGAACTCTTCTCTCTGCAGATATAAACTGTGATGCAAGTCTGTTTTGAAAACCCGCACCCCCTTTCAATCATATTAACAGTGATGAAAGGAGGAGTCGCTACTTTTGGACTGAGTTCAGAACTGCTCACATACAGGAAACATGATTAAAGCGATCAAAATTTATGAAGGCTATAAAGACGGTAAACTAAACAACGCTTAAAAAGTAGGATAATTTTCTTCGTGTTTCATTGTTTTTTTTAAACAACTGATTTTCTGGGGTCTTGTCAGCAGTAGCCTGGTTTTGCTGGAAGATAAGTAGAATACAGATATGCTCTTCCAGACATCCTGTTACTCATTAATCCAGCTAATAGCACTAGTTTGGTTCCAAGAATGATAAAATCCCTTTAACTATCTTTCCAAATATTTTTTTTCTCTGGTAAAAGCAAGTTTCCCATGAAATTTGTCTCCACACATTTGCAGCATGGGTCATGTACGGGGAGCTATTTGGTAGATAAACAGCTATGCTGTGCCAGATGAGTTCATTATCTTATTTGTTTTCATCTTGTTATATTTCAGGACTGTGAAAAACCTCTGGTTTAATTTTTGACCTCAAAGAGCCTTGCAACATCACAAAGAAAATCTTCTCTCACACAAGTTGAAATCGTGCAGAAATAAAGCATCAAGAATTTAAAAACATGTAAATTTAGGGTTGAATCTTTTTTCAAAGACAAGCAAGTTGCAATTGTTGGTATATTATGAGTTTCAGTGTCAGTATTCACTGTGTGTGTGCAGTTCTGTGTACTGCATGTGCTAAAAGGCTTGCAAACAGGCCTATGATGCTTGATGGCCATATAGGGCAAAGTAGAGAAAGCATGCCTGTTCTGACATGAGGCCTGACGTCAAGGCAGCACGGTAACGTACATGTGGAATGTAAGCTCCTACAGGAACACCCACCGTCACAAAGATACCTCCACTCAAAGCTTTTCTTTTTTTTTTTTTTTTTTTTTTTGAGGGGTGAAAAAAAACAACCTCTTTGAGTCTTCCTCAGGCCATTTGTCAATCCAGAAAAAGTCCCTGACATTTCCTGGAATCCCCGGTGGCTTGCTGCCTCTGACTCTCTTTGCTGACTCTCACTTCCTCATCTTGAATACTAACAACAGTAGAATCTTGGTCCAGCTGAAACTTATTGTTGGCTTTTACAATATAACATGCTTCGGCTGACAGTGCTACTTGAGCACACCTATCAGATTACCTCTCAAGGAAAAAGAAGCCTTGGAAATGACAAGTTGGTGATTCATTCCTGATTTTCCCAACTGATTTTACATCCTGGCCAACTAATCCTTTGTATTTGGTTTCAGTGTGGAGTGCTTTATGTGCATTTGACTATATGTTGTGTTTACAATTGCACTCTTTGATAAGACGATGAGAGTAAATCTTATCAGTTATGAGTCATTCACAGTAGAGCAATCTCTTATACTCATCCATTCTGCACTCGGATAATAGAGAGCAATGCTTGTGAAGTACACTATGAAGTTCTAAGCAAATGCAGAAGAAGGAAATGTAAGACGTACCACAACTTTAACATCAAAACACCCTCTTTAATGTCAATGTGAGAACAGATTTCTACAAAGTAATGTCAGTTTAATAAAAACATGTAATGTAAAATAAATAACTGCATAAATATTCACCCCCTTTAAGTCAGCATTTAGTAGATTCACCTTTGGCTGCAATCACTGCGCTGAGTCTGTGTGGATAAGTCTCATCAGGCTTGCACATCTGGAAACTGCAATTTAACTCCCTTCTTCTTTGCAAAACTACTCTTTGCTTTAATGAATCTCCTCCCAAGCTGTAGTTCTCCTGCAGACTGACTAAGATAGTCCTCCTACATTTTCCTACATTTTCCTACATTTTCCACATTCATTTTACCATCTACCATTATGAGCCTTCCAGGGCTGGCTATTGAGAAGCATCACCCCCAAAATTATATAAGTTTTGGATTTTTCATTAGTTTTTATTTTTATTTCGTTTTCACTTTCTGTGTTTGATTTCAGTTTATTTTTTATTAGTTTTGACTGCTGGTTTGTTAGTTTAGTTTAGTTTTTATTTTGCAAAAATGCTTCATTTTAGTTTAGTTTTTATTAGTTTTAGTGTTAGTTTTTTACAGATAGATGTCGGAGCTGAGTGAGCATCATACATTTTTAAAAACATACTAAAACAGTCTTCTCTTCACTTATCATTTTATTCACTTAAAGATAAGGTTTGAATACAACTCCAGACATAAAACTATCACTATGTGAAGTCTTAACCCATCAGATCAGGCAATTTCACACTCCCCAGACTTGGGTGTGGGTGCCAGTCAGTATGGTTGTGTCAAAGACTTAAACTAAGGATGTTTTTTCTCCACTTTTAGTTTATTTTAGTTAGTTTTGTAAGCGCACTATACAATTTTAGTTACTTTTCATTTTTTTTGGTAAAGCTTGGTTTTTTATTTAGTTTCAGTTTGCTAAAATGATTTTTGAATTTTAGTTTTAGTTATTTAGTTAGTTTTAGTTAACTATAACAACCTTCATCCCCACAGCATGATGCTGCCACCACCGTGCTTCACAGTGGGGATGGTGTGTTTGTAGTTAGTGTTTGGTGTTCTCCAACATAGCATCTTGTCTGATGGCCAAAAAGCACCATTTTGGTTTCATCAGACCAAAGAACTTTCTTCCACTTGACTGTGGAGTCTCCCACGTCTTTTGGCAAACTCTAGTCAAGATTTGATGACTTCTCTTCAACAGTGGTTTTCTCTTTGCCACTCTCTCTTAACACTTTGACTTGTGAAGAACCCGGGAAACAGTAGTCGTATGCAGTCTCTCTCATCTGAATTTTGTAACTGCTTCAGAGTAGTCATAGGTGCCTTGGTGGCCTCTCTCAATAGTCTCCTTCTAGCATGGTCACTCAGTTTGTGAGGACAGCCTGATCTCGGCAAATTTACACATGTGCCATATTCCTTCCATTTCTTGATGATTGATTTAACTGAACTCTGGGGGATGTTCAGTGCCTCGGATTTTTTTGTATCCATCCTCTCACCTATACTTTTCAATAACCTTTCTCTGAGTTGCTTGGAGTGTTTTTTTGTCTTCATGGTGTAATGGTAGCCAGGAATACTGACCTTCCAGACACAGTTTTCTTTATACTACAATCAGTTGTGACACAGTCTCTGCCCTCAGATAATCCACATTTCACTAATTGTGAGACTACTAGCATCAATTTATATTGATTATGATTGATTTATTAAATAAATTAAAGGGTAAAACATCCAACGGGATTAATTTTTTTTATTGCAATTGTATATCAATGATAATCTGCAAACAGCTGTCAAGTTGTGGATGAGGGGAAGACAAAATGTGAAAGGACCACTAAAGTCACCAGGATACAATGTCTGAAGACTGTTAATGTCTCATTTAGAGGCTCCAGTGCACCTGGTGTTGAAATTGTTTGCAGATCAATAATGAGGACAAAAAGCAGTAAAAAAATGAAATTTGAACATCTGTCCAAGAAAAAAGAATGATGCTGGATATGTGGACCAGATGTGCAGCAGTGGGCATAGATGGGCTACCTTCAAATGCAAGATCATATCAGTAAGTTGTTATTCAATTTGTTAATCTTTATCTTAATTTATTCACAGTTAAATATATCTTCTGGTGTAAATGTACGTTTTCAAAGTCTTTCTCCAATGCATGATTTTTGTTTGAAAATAAATAAATGAATAAATGTCAATCTTGGAGATGCCTGTCCCAACTAAAAGCTGGTTCATTTCAGAGGCTGAAGTTAAACTCTTGAGGTATTAATGAACTTTTATTGTAACAAGGAATAATCCTCGTACACTCGTATAATATCCCTACTAGGTAAAAAAGCATTTTCATTCACACCATTTGAACTACATCAGTCTGTGTCAGAGATGTATATTGGCCTATCAACTGGCATGGCAACTATTTACCAAAAATCTTCTCAAATTCATTGTCTCATGCTGTCTCAATAAACAATAATAAACTATGCATGGCCCCTTGAGTTGAATTGTGTTTAAATATTTTCCTAACATTAGTGGTTTTCTGTTCTGCAATGATGAAAGTTTTATCTGAGGTCAAGGGAAGTTGCGTAATATCCAAACATCCATGTCTCATGCTGTCTAACACGATTTCATCAGACTTCCTATCTGGTCTCATGAAGCCTGTTTCCCTATTGTGTGTGTGTGTGTGTGTGTGTGTGTGTGTGTGTGTGATTTGTCTCACGTGGAAAATTTGTTGGTACCCTTAAAAGAAAAAACCCCCAATGGTCACTGAGATACACTGACAAAAGTAAAAATATATAAAAATGTACTGATAATGTATGTTTAAGGCTAGGTTGATAAAATTATTATTATCATATGAGGCAAACGTAAATAAACATAATAATGATGTAATTCGTTGCAACTTTATGAAAAGGAAATTTAGATTTCAGTGATAAATATGAATGGATACAGTTGTTTGGAGGTGAAATTTCTTTTTCTTGCGTTTTTAGTGTTTAAAGAATCATACTAATTAATTCCTACAACCACATGTAATCCATGCATTTTCCCATTTTTATCCTTACTGTAAGATACTTGTTGTATTGCTTTTTGAACAAAGAACAGCAACATATGCTGCCACCTGTAGGAGATTTCAGGACACTACAAAGCTAAGTTACTGACCTACTGCTAAACCAGCTATAACCAGCTGCTATAACAAAACACAGAGTATGATTGGTATTAGTAACAGATCTATAGAGGATCAGTATTGGTTTTGGCAGAAGAAAATGTGACCTTAACTTTGTGACAATAATAAAAACAGAAAACACAACAGATGCACACATCCTGGAAGCTTTTTCTTCAATTTATTGCAATTTGTGCATTTTGAATTCCAAAATCATCAGATACTAGCACTCAGTACTACAGTGTAAAAAAATTAGGGGAATACCAATCTAGCTTGAAAACAATACTAGTCATTTGATGCCTGTAATGTAATTTTCATTTTCCTATCCATTTTCCTAGAATTAGCCAGCACACTGACTAAATTTCCGCCGCAGTGCCTCACATGATATATTTTACCAGAATTTTGCACTTCTGGTTTCCACTGCTGCAAAGCTAAAGGCATGAGGTGACTAATCATGGACATAATGTATTCTAGGTATAATCTAGTCATTACTTCCTACCTGTCTGAGACTTTAGATTCTAGTTTCTTTGCAATTAAAAAAAAAAAAAATCAAACTAAGACTCTCAACAGGCATTCTTTTGGATCATGTTCACAAGCTTTCAGTCAACACCTATGAAGTTAAAGTAGGGCAACAACAAAAGGATCAAAGATCCAAAACCACACGCTTGGCCCCCCTTTTCATAAGTTACTCCATACTTCCTTCTGCTTTGTGAGAAAAGCTGATTTGACGTGATGATGATTGCAGACAGGCAGATGTGTTGGAGCATGTTGAGGTTGGCGTCAGCGTCAAATCCCATAAAATATTTTTGGCACGTCTTAATGTCACTTTAGAAATTTCATTTGCATGAGCCAGCAAATCACAGGATTTATTGCCTTGTGCTATTATGATTTAAGCGGTGATGCATGAATGGGGTTTTTAAATGAAACAAAAAATATGTTTCTGGTAGTATTTTGTTATACAGTATTTGCTATTATTTTTCAGAATTATTTTGATACACAACCTTTACTAAACAGGCCAGCTGAAGAGAGACAGTAAATGTGGGGAAGAGAGGGGAATAACATGAACCACATGTAGCCAGTGATCAATGTACTGAGAATTTGCCTTTGAGAAAAAATACATATGGAAGACTTTAAGCTTGTTTTAAAGGGAAAACTGAAATCGGATGCAGCATTGTTTTTCTATTTCCTTCAGAATAAGAGCTTTGTTAAGCTTCTTTATATGGACAGTAGTATCTGGCTGCCTGACCATTACACCAACATGGACTGTAATGACACTGTATTCAAATACAGGTACTTTTACATTTGGTTTCCCTTTTGCAGCTATAACAGCTTCCATCCTTCTGAAAAGGCTTTCCACTATGTTTGCGAGTGTTTTTGTGGGAATTTGTGTCCTTCATTCTGTAGAGCATTTATTAAGTCAGGCACTGATGTTTGGATCCCAAAGGTATTTGATGGGGATGAGGCCAAGGCTCTGTGTGGAACAGTAAAGTTCTTTCACACCAAACTCATCAAGCCATGACTTATTTGTCTTCCTTTCTGCACTGGGGCACAGGTATTTTGGAATAAAAATGGCCTTCTTAAAACTGTTACCACAAAGTTGGAAGCATAGCATTGTCCAAAATATCTTGGTATAGGCTACTGAAGCATTAAGATTGCCCTTCACTGAAGATAAGGGGTCAAGCCCAAACCCTGAAATACATCCACATACTATTATAGTGTGCTTAGTGATGTGAGGCTTGCATGCATACATTAAAGTCAGTGAAAGTTCAGAACTCTTCAGCAGAGCGTTGGTGACTCTTATGCTCTGTGCGCCTTGGCAGATGTTGACCCTGCTCTGTGATTTTACATTGAGTTGCTGTTGTTCCTAAATGCTTCCACTTTCTAATAATATTACTGACAGCTGACAGTGAAATATCTTATTGCAAAGGTGGCATCTATCACAGTAGCCCTCTTCATAATGACCCATTTAGGATCACAAATGTTAGCAAATGAACCCTGCATGGCTAGGTGTGTGATTTTATACACCTGTTTTAATGGGTCTGGATCAAGCACCTAATTTCAATAACCAACATATTTGACCTTATTGTTTATGTTGTGCATTTAAGGGCCAACAAGGCATATGTGCATGGATGTTATACTGTATACAGAATATCGAATTAATTCCTTTAATCTGCAACTATTTTTAAAAATGTCCCGTCACTTATGTAATGAAGCTACACACAAAAAGCAAATATTGAAGACCCTATTTATTCCAACAATATGTTTGTTTTCACATATTAATGCAACCCATTAAAAAGGCCTGTAACTTTCCTTAATCTTCTCTCACTTCTCCTCATAAAACACAAGTGAGTAGACAAGGATAAAGGAAAAAAACTAAGATTTGTATGACAAAACATATCAAATGAAGCACAGTAGCTAAAAGTTTTCTTACTGAATAATATACAGTAAATGGAGCAAACATTTTCTAAGGATTAGCTTGCTTGCCAGGCAAAAACCTCACACAAAACTGGGCTGTAGATTAATGACTATTAGTCTCAATGGAGACTGAAAGGCAGAAAGGAGACAGAGAGACTTAGACAGATAGAGTCTTAAACTTTTTAACCTTAAACAGGATGCTGGCTTTCCAGCAGTAAACATGACTGTTGGCAGTGCATGCAGGAAGAAGTATTGAGATTTCCATTTTGTGTTTATGCAGCTTAAATGTTGTCCAGCTGCCTACACAGCAAATTTTGCAGAGTTAAATCAACACTTAAAGAGTTAAATTTAACCCTGTGTCCGAGTGTATTTGGTGCTTATCAGAATTGGTGTTAAATTAACTCGTTGTCCAGTGTTAAAATTTCAGAGTAAAATGAACTCAAAATTGAGTAAAAAATTAACACTGGCTTACACTGTACAGTGTTTAACTTAACACTGCAGGTTAATCAACTCTGAAGAGTGTAAAAATTACTCCCATTTGTGTTGGTGATCTATTCTTCTGTAATGAAAAATAACCTTTATGTCAGTGTTAATTCAACTCCCATAGTGTTAAATTTAACACCTAAGCTGAATTTATATAGTTCTCCACATCTTATCATTTAAGTGTTACTTTTCGACACATGGTGTTTTGTAACACCATAGTAAGATCAGTTTTTTTTTTTTTTATGTGTTTCAGCAGATTGATTAATAACATATTCACTCATTTGCTTTAAGGGTAATGCTTTGGCAGTTTATCAAGGCTGTTACATAATTGAGACTTATGGTAAGTGACAGACACTCACACTTTACTCACTCATGCAGTCTTGTCGCTTTATACACCTTACATGTTCCTGCCAATGGCAGAAAAGTCACTTACTCAGAAAACAATTTTACTTATGGTGGAAAGTTTAAAAACTTAAAAATCTTCAGCAATCCACTAGAAACATGAACAAAAGACTCCAAGCAATGATTACTGTACAATAGGCATCATCTAAACATATCCAAACACAATTCAAAACATCTAAAACGCATATGAACACTCTGCATGAGGGCATCATGGGAAAATTATTCAACTTTTAAAATGAAAGTAGGTGAAGCTTATGTCAATCACCTCTCTGCAGAGTTAATGGGATCGACACTGTCAAACACCTCTAACACTGAAGACCACTTAACTCAGGGTGGTGTTAAAATTACACTTTGGGAGTTAAATCAACTTAACACTGAGAAATTAACACTCCAGTTTTTACTGTGTAGTGTGCGACATGCAGGCCCAAAGTTCATAAATGGACTCATGATGCAGCAAAATCCACTTTTTTTAGGAAATTTTTTTTAGATGACTAGACCTGTGTATTACATTCATGAGCTGCTTATTCACACGACAGTTCATACTTTTCATTTGATTACATGAAATATCTGATAAAGTTTAAAATTTCTCAAGATCCTGCTGGTGAGTTTTGTGTGACTAACGTCATGCCCAGTGGTACATGACATGATGGTACAAAAGCAATCTCTAAATTACAAAGCCTTTCTCTGTGCATTCCCCTGACATTAACAAATTACCCTTACACATTTTTAGTCACTGTGTTTTTCCAAATTGGAACTGTACAGGTGACAAACGTACGACCCATGAGCCCTCATCTATCACTCAAAAACTCTTAACCGTGTAAATTCCCAATAGTCAACACTCCAAGTTTGCGCAACATGCCTGAGCAAGGGGAATGAGTCATTTCCAGGAGTCGGCTATAAAAGGAAGGACTCTCCCCTTTCCAGCGCTACATTCAAACAGCAGAGCAGGAAGGCAGCTGAAGCAAGAAAAGGAGAAGCTGAGTAGAGAGTGAAGTTAGCCACAAGAAGAAGAAAGTTGGAGACGAATAAGAAACTTTTTATTTTAGCTTTTACTGCAAGCTACATTTGAGAGCTTTCTTATCCTTCAGTATTAAGTTTTTGCAGAAGTTGTAAAAGGCAAAATGATGAGCAGCAGAGTAATCTTCACTTCTTTTGTGGTGCTCCTGGCATTTTTAACCATCAGTGAAGGTAAGACTTTTTATTTTCTGCACTATGCATTTCAGCTCACTCTCTTTTTACTTTTACATTGAAACTCATACTACTGTGCACATTCTCTTGTCTTCTTTTATTGCACATCATAACCACATGTTTCTTCTGTCTCCAAACAGGAATGAGTCTGAGAAGCCTGGGAGTGGAGCTGCACTGCCGCTGCATCCAGACAGAGAGCAGGCTCATCGCTCGCCACATCGAGAAGGTGGAGCTGATTCCTGCCAACTCACACTGCGAGGAGACTGAGATCATGTAAGGCCCTATTTCAAAGCCTTTCATCCCATCTAGACAGCAATGAAGCTAGAGCTGGTTTCGGGTTGGTTTCTGCATTAAGTCTCCAACCAAGTCTTCATGTACTAACTGAAACTTCCTCCCACTTGTTGCTGCAGTGCCACCCTGAAAAAGACGGGTCAAGAAGTCTGTCTGGACCCTGAAGCTCCCTGGGTCAAGAAAGTGATTCAGAAGATCATGTCCAAGTAAGTGCCAGTCAATTATAAAGAACTTAAAAATTCAAATATGCCATACTAACTTGAGACAATGTAAAATGGTCATAAATTAATTGTTTTTGTTTATTTTCTCAGCAGCAGAAGACGCTGAACAGACCAGGAAGGATGCACTTCAAGAACCTTCAATAGGTCCTGAACCAAACAGTATTTATTCATCAGAGAGGATGATCTAATCATCAGATCTAATTTTATACAAAGACTGCTTAAAGTCTTTATCGACTGTTGACAGACAACAGTTTTATCCTAATAATGTGATGTTTGTATCAAACACTTATTTATTCAGAAGTCAGTTTGTGTGAATCCCTTGTGTATCTGTGTGTTATTGCTCTCTGGTCTTTAATATGGGTTAAACATATTTATTAATGTATTTATGATACTGGTGTATTGTTTCAATTGTTCTCTGATGACAACTTTATGTGAATAAATTAAGTTCAAATAGATGAGCTGCCTTTGTTTTTCTCTAACATTTTATAAATGAGCACTTCATGGAATAATTTCCTTGGATTTAACCAGAGAAATCAAATAAAAACAATAAAGAATACTGACCACTAGAAACTGATTTAAAAGCTAGACTGTCTTCCAACTTACCATTGTTTTTAAATACGCCAAGATGTCACATAAATATATAAATACAAAAATTACATTCATGCTTAAAACTTGTCTGTATGACAAAGGGATGGAAATGGTTTAATACTTCACTCAGGTGTCTGACTGTAAAAATTTTTGGAACATAGATTCTACTAATAAATTATAATATCATCAAAAGGTTGATTTATTTTAGTAATTCAATTCAAAAAGTGAAACTCATATATTATATAGACTAATTACACACAGACTGATATATTTCAAGTGTTTTTTTATTTTGACTTTAATGATTATGACTTATGAACACCAAAAACTCAATATCTCAGAAAATTAGACTATTATGAAAAAGTTTAATATTGGAGACTCGTGGTGTCACACTCTAATCAGCTAAAGAGCTCAAAACACCGGCAAAGGTTTCCTGAGCCTTTAAATGGTCTCTCAGTCTGGATCAGTAGCCTACACAATCATGGGAAAGACTGCTGTCTTGACAGATGTCCCTAAGACAGTCATTGACACACTGCACAAGGAGTGATAGACACAGAAGGTCATCGCTAAAGCAGCTGGATGTTCTCACAGGGCAGTATCCAAGCACATTAATGGAAAGTTGAATGGAAAGAAAAAAAATATGGTAAAAAAAAGGAGCACAAGCAACAGGGATAACTGCATCCTTGAAAGGATTGAGAAATGAAGCCTCAAGAATTTGCGTGAGCTTCACAGGAGTGGACTGCAGCTAGAGTCAGTGCTTCAAGAGCCACCACACATAGACGGATCCAGGACATGGACTACAACTGTCTCATTCCTTGTGTCAAGCCACTCCTGAAGCAAAGACAATGTCAGAGGCGTCTTACCTGGGCTAAGGACAAAAAGGACTGGACTGTTGCTCAGTGGTCCAAAGTCCTTTTTTTTTCAAATGAAAGTAAATTATGCATTTCATTTTCAAATCAAGGTCCCAGAGTTTAGAGGAAAAGAGGAGAGGACCAGAATCCAAGTTGATTGAGGTCCAGTGTGAAGTTTCCACAGTTAGTGGTGGTTTGAGGAGCCATGTCATCTGCTGGAGTTGATCCCCTGTGTTTTATGAGGTCTAAGGTCCAAAGTACCTGGTTTAAGTTCCATGGTGTCCCTGTTATTGATTGGCCAGCAAACTCACCTGACCTAAGCTCAGAGAATCTATGTTTCTTTTTTTTTTTTTGAAGAGGAAAATGCAAGACACCAGACCCAACAACGTAGAGGAGCCAAAGGACACTATCAGAGTAACCAGGGCTTCCATAACACCTCAGCAGCACCACAGACTGATCGCCTCTATGCCACACCACTGCAGTAATTTGTGCAAAAGGAGCCCTGACCAAATATCGAGTGCTGCGCATGGTCATACTTTTCAGTAGTCCAACATTTCTGTGTTAAAAATCTTTTTTTTTTTTTGTTTTAAGTGATAATCTAATTTTCTAAAATACTGATTTTTGTGTTTTCATTAACTGTAAGCCATAATCGGCTAAATTAAAAGAAAAAAACACTTTAAATATATTAGTCTGTGTATAATGAATCTATATGATCTGAGTTTCATTTTTTGAATGGAGTTACTGAAATAAACCAACTTTTTAATATTTATTTAGTTATTTTTAAAGATTTATTTTTGGCTTTTTGTGCCTTTATTCGATAGAGAAGGACAGTGGATAGAGCTGGAAATGGGAGAGTGGGGAGAGAGATGCTGATTTGAACCCGGGCCGCCTGCGTACATGGGTCATGCTGTAGACTACTTTCTTACCTTTATATAATTTGAACATAACAGGACTTATTTATCATCCTCTGTAATGATCACTAGTGTATTTTTGTACTTTGTCTTGTCAGCTGTGGTCTTGTCAGGTGTCTGCCCTTGTTTTGGGGACTTTTATGTGTGTTTTGTGTCAGTTTTATATGGGACAACAGATGGAAATTAGCGACTCGCTAAATCTGGTGCAACCATGTTTTCATTTACTTTGTATGAATGATCAATGTCATACACTGTCCCTTGATGAATAAATAAACTAAACTAAACTAAACCAAACTGCTAGGCCATCTGGGCGCCCAAACCAACTTTTTGATGATGTTCTAATTTACTGAGATGCCCCTGTATAAGCTATGAAACCTCACCCAAAGTCAACAAATATAAAACAAACACAACTTACAACGTGACCCATTCATATGAATGCAATTCCTTTCATTCAGTGCTTCAATGGTTTGAGTGTTTCCTGGATCTTCAATACACTACTTCCTTATGGTAGTCTTACATCACCACAGTCAACACAGCTTGACTGCTGGTCATGTTGCATCATTTTGTGGTCAAAGGCCCACCCCTGAGTGTATTGTTATATGCATATATGAACTGCAATACTGAAACTGTGCAGATGTCTTTTTGTTAAAAATCTTGACCTTTGTAAATGTCCCAATGAAACCATTATTTTTAAGAGTCTGCCAATTGTGATATTGTGTGTCAATGAAAGCAGGCTGTACAGTGAGGCAAATGCCATGTTATTGCATCAGTTTTTTAAATTGTAGTACAGTGAATAATAACGAGAAGTAGGGCCTCTCCCTCCCTTCCTCTGAATATAAAGAAATAATACTCCATCCAGTTCTTCAAAAAGAGGGATTTCTCTAAAACAGAATCCAAATGATCAGCACCATAAATACTATTTTTGCACTATGAGAGTGGTATGCTGTGGCCTGCTCATGTGAATCAATTAAAACACTGCAGAGTGTGAATATAAGCTGTCTTGGTACCACAGGCTTGAACAATTAAGACAAATATCTTAAAAGATTTTAAAAGATGACTTCTTGAAACAAAGACTTACCCAATACTCATCCACTGGCGCTGCATCAGAAACAAATCATAAAGAAAATAAAGACAAACACAAACAGAGCTGACATTACGCTGCAGCAAAATTATTAAGAGGTTCAAACTCTGCTGAACCAAACAAAAATAGGCCAATGTCACTGCATTCAACTTCAGTATGTTAGACTTTTTTAAAGGACACTCCACAGATTTTTGTCTCAGTCTGTCCAAACTCAACACATACGGTGTGAGTTCTCAAGTCTCCGAAGACCATTGGACTGTGTAGTATAAGCACATACTGTAAATCGTGCATGATGATTGGGCGTTGTAAGTGATTCAGTCGCACAGCATGAGCTGCCTTTCCTCCATGATTGTCGTAGAGTCGACCTAAAATCACGCAGTGTATGTCCGGCTTTAAATAGACCTAAGGGCTGCTTTGAGTGAGCAGGAGGCCGCATGTGGACCCCAGGCCACCTGTTCTACACAATGGCTCCTCATCCCACTCCAAACTCACTGTGAATTCCAAAACGCATGCTAAAGTGCCCTCTTGGGAGGCAAAACGCATGTTAAAATGCCCTCTTGGCAGGCAAAACGTGTGCTTGAGTGCCCTCAAGAGCCAAAACGCATGCTATAGTTCCCTCCTTAAAACCAAAACATACGTTAAAGTGCCCTCTTTGGAGCCAAAACGTGTGCTAAAGTGCCCTCCTGGTTGGCAAAACACACTAAACTGCCCTCTTGGGTGGAAAAAACACACTAAACTCCACAAGACCATTAGGACCAAGAAATACTATGAAACACTACTGTTGCAATGACATTTATGTTGGGCCCTTTTTTGATCTATATTGAGCCAGAACTATATCTCACAGAACCAGTTTGGCTTATCTGGTGCGAATATGGTGTTAAAATGCACTAGAATACAGGAAATGGCATCTACTTAATTGAAAATGTTCTAGGGGAAGACCCCCAGATCCCCTAGGGATTTATTTATTTATTTCTGTGTGTTCTTTGCAGTCCAGAATCTACACAGGTCTTGTGGATGCTGATCCTAACTACAAACTAACTTGAGTAGTCTGTCTAGTTAGTCTGTTTTAAGGCTATATAATGTGCCACTTGTATAACATATAAACATGTCTAAAGTTCTCTCGAAAACACACAAAACTTATTGCCCTCTTCAGTGGCGAGAATGCGCTGTATGTGCCCCTTTTTTTCTTTTCGCCCCCGCCCTTGAAAAAGTCTGTGCACGCCACTGCGTTCAGCACTATGAATATCGTATTTTTTCATTGTTGTATTATTTGTTTGTGATTATCATGTGTGAGAATGCAGGCAAAGGGGCGGGACTGAACGCACAGCCGGGGTAGGTGCGGTAGTGCGGCGTCTGATGCGCGCAGAGAGACGACATTCACAAGGCTGGACGGACACGCATCACAGAAACCGGAATGCACACAAAATGATGCGTCTACGAGCCGTGACAAGCTGCTTCTAGTGAAGAAAACAGAGAAACAGCAAACGCGACCACCGGAAGCTCCCCTGTCCAGATTGAAGCGCTCGCGCAGGCAGTGCATTTGCCGCAGGAATCATCCCGCCGATGCGCTTCAGCTGTGCATGAATCCCTCCGTTTGGTTTGCAGGTCCAGGACTAAACCGGGCGGCGTTGACGACTGTGTGTGGTGGATACCGATTGTGAGTGCACCTTATCTGCGTCTCCGCATACCCCTTTGGCACTTCCTCCAGGATGGCGTTAACGATCTGCACGAGATTTACCGACGAATATCAGCTGTTTGAAGAGCTGGGAAAGTAAGGGAGCATGTTTTTTAATCATCCGGCATCATCATCATCATCTCTGTATGAAATGTCAGCCTGTTATGTAATGGGCCGCCTGGCTTAAGGACGCGGATTCCGGGCTCTGTGTGTATGCGTTTTTTTGTATGTGTGCGGGTGCATGTGCGCGCGCTGCTGGTAGCCATGAAGCCTATGATGGCGGGGGGGGTGGCTAAATATGCTATCATGTATCATGCAGACCTGTGCAGTGTGGCATCCTGTTTGTTTTAATCCCACATCTGAACGCCCTGCTTACGTTCAGCGCTTACGAAAGAAGATGCCGAGGAGAGCGTGTCGTCATTTTGCCTCCATCCCGTGCAGCCGCCGATGTTGCATTTCGACCTTTGTGTGCCACAGGAGGGCGAGGAGCTCCCATGTTGTAAACTGAACGCAGTCGGGGTGTTTGAAATGGTGAGATTTGGAGACCCACCTCCCCCTCCCCTAAATCACCCCCTCCCCTTCCGCGTGACAGAAATACACACTCGGTAATGCGACAGCAGAGCATGTAGTTGGCGATGACACATTCCCCAGCCAAGCACCGAGCTGCGGTCAATTATCGGACACAGCCAGGGAATTCCTCACCCCTGGGAGAGGGACAGACAGGGTGATCCAGGTACAGGCGTGCACGCGTGCTGACGGACGCGTATTTGTACCATTGTGGTCATGTGTGGCTGCCTAACCTGCAGTCTGCCCAGCACCCTGTGGCCACTGAACATACTCACAGATTGCCTGCAGCCTGGGTTGACTTTCAGATGAAGCATAAGGAGAGAAAAAGAGATGAAAATGTTTGCCGTGTCCACTTAGCATTTCAACTGGAGGTGCTGATCACCCTCAGGCCTGTGTTCTTCCTGGGGAAGAAGAAATCTGTAAAGCCTTATTTATGGTCCCAGGCCATGTTCTTCTTACACCATATGCCATTAATAATGCAGCCATATTGCTTTTTTAGTACCTCTTAACTCACCTGATCTCTTTACTGTGAGCAGCACCATCTAACTCCAGACAGCCTTACAGCCGAGCAACTAATCTGGAGAATAACAATGTGACACAGTGTTGTCCACAATAATGGATAGATATTATTGCTTCAGTCGCAGACATGATTATTCATCTTGCTATTTCCAGAAGACTGTTAGCCAAATAAGATTTGAATGAGCATTCAAAGATGTAGCATATTCCCCTGCAGCTGAGTCATTTACATTCTCTCCAATGTGGGAGTCCTGAATGCATGTTTTAATAATAATAAAAAACTTAAAGGAGACCTTTGAAATATGTTTGTATGGCACAATCCATCCCTGTAAAGACTGAAACTGGATTTGTTGCTTTCTGTGTTATATTAATGTTGCACAGTTAACCTGTTTTAAGACTGCGCTCAGTTACCTGGCAACATTATTCCTACTTGCAAACCAGTATAATTCTGCTGATGTACCAAACTGAGTTGCATTTCAAAAGGTTTTCACTCAATCTAATGAAACAAGTCATTCAAATCTTATGATACAACTGTAGGGCTTGTTAAATGTAAACTGGGACTTAAGGATACATGAGCATCTCTATAATAAGGAAAATTCAGTACTCATAGAAATGGACTATTATTTTTGAGCATTTGCATCCTTTATATACCTTCATATTTTTGCTTGAATGGTCCAGGCAAGACCAGCAAAATGCTTTTCTTTCAAATGTTGCTCTACATATTTCAGAAATTTTACAGCAATCCAGAAACCACCTCATGAAAGTTAGATGCTGGAAACCCTAAACCCCATTTTAGCAGGTTTACTTTTACTTTACATATTCAAAAGGGCGGGAAATTCGCTGTGCTGTCCATACCACCTCAGCCGCTACACACTAAAAACTACAAGAGATAGTAGAGTAAAATTCTTATATAACATGTTATGCTATGATCATTTCCTTTGCCAAATCCCCTATAAATTAGAGGTAAGCTTTAGTTGCAAGCTGCTCACTCCAGAGGATGTTAGATAACACATAGGAATCACTGTATGCTCAGCAGCAGCTAGTGATTACATAGGCACAACGCTTCAGCTATTTCTCATATTGCAACTCTGATTCAACCAAATAAAATATTTCACAGTAACATCACGCATCAGTTGTCAGCCATTAGAGGCAGGGCCGGTGGAAGAACAGAGTTCATTTGAGGTAATGAGCGTCCTCTGCTTTGTCTCTCTAGTGTCTGTATGTAAGTGCTATTAACTGTCTGTGATGACTCTGATTTTGTCAGGAATGAGACACGATGAGAACAGATTTGATTTGAAAGAGAAGGCGTGCACAGACAGAGATGGTGCTGGAATAGAAAGCGGCTTGCATGGCTGCAGAGCCGAGCAGAGCTGAAGAGGACCACTCCGTGGCTGCATTTAGAGATGAGAGATGCAGCACTCTGCTCTTCTCTCAAATATAGCTGACCTAGTTTTTCCATCTTCATACATGTGCCTGATACACCAGAACCACACATGGCATGAACAATAGAAGGATGGTAGGCACACTGGTTGGTGTTTATGGTCTCATGCAGTGATGAGGACAGTGTGTACTGTGGATGAGTGGTGTGAGTGCTTTTTGTGTATGGCTTCACAGATACTGCTTTCATGGTTTTGTACAACTCACTGATGAAATGTCTGTTAAATATGCAGTTTTAGCTCAGCAGTGCATGTATTTACTGACATTTGAGGGCTGTTCCATGATGTGATGCTATGGAAACCAAACCAGTAGGACAATTAAGGACATTCTGATGTTTTATCTCTGACAGGGAACCATTTCTACTATCTCCTCTAAAACAGTGATGCAGAATACTCCTCCAAAATAGTGAAATTACAGAAATATATGTATTATCATTACATGTTCTTTAACAGCTGCTGGCTTTACTCACTCAGTATATAAATAAATGATTCTTCACCAAAAATCAAGATGTCAGCTCAGCTTGCTGCCTCTTTTGCTTTTCCCTGTCTGGTTAGAATTACCTGAAAATTCCAAACAATGAAAAAGAAACGGCTTGTTTTAATATTCAACCTTAGATTTGAAAATTATAGCTGTGGCCTGTAAACCTTGCAAAGCCAATGTATTGGCCTTATTCCATGTCTGTCATCAGGCAGACCATGTTGCAGAGTTTCAACTTGAAATGCTTGTTCCCTGTAAATGCCTGGACCAATCAGAGTCCTTTGAGGAGAGGGAGGCGGCAACTACGATGTGGTTTAGTTGTACTGCATACCAGTAAACAATAGCAACTGCCGAAAGGATTAGCTTGTAGTGTTAGTTTGGACTAGGGCTGGACAGTTAATTGAAAATAAGATTAAATCGCAATATGGCCTGCCGCAATTTTCAAATCGCAGAAGATGCATTATTTTGTTAAATGGAATTTGTGTCAAAACACCAGTTTAAAACTTTGTTTTGCAGCAGAGACATCATTCATTACAAATCATGCAATCATTTAAATGCCATTTTTTTTTAGAATAGTCTACAAAAAGATCCTAATTTCTTATTTTTTTAAAAAATATTTCTAATTAAATATGAGAATGAAATAAAGATGATCACTTCCTTCAACATAACAATTCATATCCAATTTGCATTATGAGTCAAAATCAACACAATAAGATATTTTTTCAAAATTGTTCAGTTCTCGTTTATTTTAATGTTGTATTGGTTGTAATA
Organism: Cheilinus undulatus; assembly: GCF_018320785.1. Classification (NCBI taxonomy): domain Eukaryota; kingdom Metazoa; phylum Chordata; class Actinopteri; order Labriformes; family Labridae; genus Cheilinus; species Cheilinus undulatus. Next base: position 28,991,031 of record NC_054868.1, on the reverse strand, counting down.
CAATATTATCATTTATTGCTTGTGTTTGTTGGAAAATACATAAGAAGTGGAACTTAAAGAATAATCACATATAAAATTGCAAACACAATATTGGGGAAAAATATTGCAATTAGATTATTTTCCCAAATTCTCAGCCCTAGTCTGGACTAGACAACATTTCACTTACTGAAAATTATTCTTGGAGGAAAACATGCTTTTGCACTTCTCCTGTCCAGCTCCAGCAAAATTTTGATTACAAACTAGCTCCATGGATAGTGAACACTGATAACGGCTGCTTGGTTAGTTCACGCACGCAGTTAACTCACCTGGGATGGTGCACCCCTACAACCTCATGTATTGTCACTCTGATTGGCTGGTAATAAATGTGACAGAAAATTGCAATCACCCTCTGAGATATCTTTTTCTGAAAGGTCCTACCCTTCCCTAACACCATGTATGAATGATGTGAGATATATCCCATGCAAAAGATACTTGAAACAGTCCATCTGGCGTGTCAGGTTAAAGACCATTAAGAGAGATTATTTATTATAGTGGTAGGAGTATCTATACTAAAGTATTGATTTATTGATATTTACCAAGTACTCCTTTGGTATCAATCCCTTTAGCAAAGTATCGATACCAAATGAGTACTATAAAATACGTCTCACCACCGCCTCTCCGCCGAGTGCCTCCCTGCGTCTCTCTCTTCCAGACTGTTTTGGCTTTACTGCCAGTCACGTGAATTTGGAGACCAATCAAACATGCCTTACCTGCTCGTCCATGTCACATGGCTTTAAGGACCAATCGGACATGTCGATTCTGCTGTACCATGTGACTTTGAGGACCAATCATTAATGAGTAACAGATTTCAGCAACTCCACTCACTTGTGGATAAAGTCATTTTATAGTCTGTAATGTGAACCTGGCTGTCTTTCTCACTCAGTGTGGTCCCTAAGTAAATTTCAAAAATGTAAGAAAACATAAAAATACTGAGATCACATGCCAATACCATAAAATGTATAAAGACCAAATTATAGAAACATAACAAGATAAATATTATGATGAAAATCTTTGATGACTTGTATTTCTTACATTTTTGTTTCAGATAAGTGGGTATAGATGACTAACCCTACTATCTGAATTTAAAAAAAGAAAAGAAATTGGTTATGTTGTGGATATTTTAATTCTATATACAAGTTTGTGCATTGATTATAGTTTATTTATTTTATTGTTTTACCTGCTTAAACATCGTAATTTAATTGAATTTTCCCCCTAAATGAATTTCTGAATGACCTGTATATGCCTTTTTAACTGCCTGAAATGTGTAACTTTTGAAAGTTTGCCAAGTTTGCCCAATATTTTATTCTTTCTCCAAAAGTATCGGTATCAGTATCGATAAAATTACATCAAATAGTATCGGTATCGTATCGAATTAAAAAACACTGGTATCACCCATCTCTAATTTATTACTGACGTTTTCTAGCTTTGATTTTTCCTCTGCTAGAAGCTCACTGTTTCTTTTCTGCTTATCTAGAACAGCTGTTGCAAATAGCAGCTTAAAAATTTGATTTTGTTTTGAAGACTGAACGTGTTGATTTAGGGAGGCTAATGAATTATGGTATCAGTCCTATGAATTGAATATTGTTGATACTCTATACATGTATTGTAGGGATGTAACAGTATCAAAATCTAACTGTATGATGATACCTGGGTAACAAGTCCACACTATGACATTATTGCGGTATCATAAAAGCCTCCAAAATGCTCAATTTGCTTGTACAAAAAAATGACATCAGCATTTATTAACAGTTGCACTTTGAATATTACAATATGGGCAAAAAGTGCCAAAGGAGTGCATTAGGCTTTAAACATACTTTTACTTTGGCTGCAGCGTGTTTACTTACCTTCTAAAACCTTCGTTGTCACCACTAAAAAAAGCTGTATGTCTTTGCGGATATATTCACTGATCCACCTTGTGATCTGTTGAGCCATGGCGTTGTTGTGAGGAAATGGGATTGTGAACGTCTCCTTAAAAGTCTTTTGGCCTGGCTTGATTCTGCTCCTCACATCTTTGCGAACGATGATATATCAAGATGCTCCATGTATCACTTGTATTCCCCATCCAGTGTGTCACTGCAGTCTGGCAGTGTCTGCATATTGTTTTTTGTTTTGCCATAACCTTTTCTCTTCTCTCATTTTGTGACATGAGAAGCCCAAATCTTTCCACACAGATTTAAAAGTCACTGGAGCCTCTGCAATCTCAAAAACTTTTTATTGGGTTCTCCCTCACCAATCATGGCATCCACCACTTTTACACAGTTAAATCAGGGGGGGCAATGGTTACTGTAGTTCCCACTTCCTTCGCTCTATTTCACTAAAAAACTGTACTTTTTGCCCTGAAGACCTGTCCTTTCAACCTTGCCATTACCGTCAAGGCAAGTGCAAGACTTTTAGGAGCAAGATGACTTTCCAGTTGGGTTGACACTATGTGTCAGATTTTAGAACTTTAATACAATTATAGAAAAATCCAATGCAATACTGGTTTGATTCCATGGCGGCAAGAAAGGAGTCTCAAGCACCCAGTATTAGATATATTCTTGTTTTTAATTGACAAAAAATGCAGGTACCTCCTACACTCATTTTAAATGCTGCGCTTAGGAAGGCAGCATCCTGGTATGGAAACATTGCCAACAAATTTGTGCAGTTTACACAGTTAATTTTCCTTAAGCAGCCTTTGTTGAAGATATATCTAAAAATCTGTAGTTTTTTCTTAACCCTTAGAGGTCCACTGGCTATTTTGCCATTTTGTTATTTTTCCTTTGACAAAATAAACCACTCAGAAAATGTATACCATGCTCATGTTTGATATAATATTTTTCAGCACTACCTCAACTTTATGAAATGAAAACTATATATATTTTTAAGTTTAATTTAACTGTTATCTAAAACAATATATTGCCACTTTTAAAAAGAAATTACAATATTCTGAAAATATGAAAAAATACTAGTGCCAGTCCTGTACAGCATGGTCCACTGTCCCCTATGTGTAACATTAGTTTCTATATCAAATTAAAATGATCATATTTCCTGTTTTCCTTAACCTATTGAAATCAAACAAAAACTAAAGAAAAGATCATGCTTTCCATGCAAAGTGATTGCAATGCAAAATGTGGCTTTGTTTTCTTGCTGTCATGTGACAAAGTAGCACATGATGAAACCACGCCGGCATGATCATGGAGCACTTCTCCATACAGTGGATTATAAAAATAATGTAAACTGAACAATTCATCAGAGTTTCACATTTCCTGACAATCTTACTGGGGGTTCAATATTGAGGATGGTGCTGTAGCTGATAAGAATATGCGAGGTGATGATGATGATGATGATATAAATAATAAAGTTGTTGATGATGATGTTTTAAAAATATCATTTCCATACAATCTTTGCATTGCATCTGTGAACTTCCTGTCAGAACCTGTGTCCAATCAGACCTGAAGCTGTTTGTCTGCACTTGTTGATGTTTCTTCTTTTATAGATCCTTGCTTGTGTTGTGTTTACTGTATTTACAAAAGTTTCTTCTAAATTAAATTGTGAAATTGTAAAATTCAATCTTATACAAGATATTTACCAGTTTGGCTCTCTACTCAGGAAGATTTTCTGTTTCTGTTTATTTCAGGGGTGCATTCTCTGTGGTCAGGAGGTGTGTGAAGATCTCCTCTGGACAGGAATATGCTGCCAAAATCATCAACACCAAGAAGCTTTCCGCCAGAGGTATGACACACCAAAACACACATATGGAAACACACGAGCAGAAAACATGCCTCGAGTGTCACTGAGTTATGTGTGCATGAGCTGTGAACATCGCTGCCCCTGAAACAGGCATCGGAGCTCTAAGAGAGAACAAGTTTGTGTGTACATTTAAGTGAGAGGTTGAGAGACAGCAGGCACACAGGGGGGCAGAGGCTCATCTGGATTTTGGGTGATTAAGTTTTCTGTGTGTGCGCAGAGGTAAACAGCAGATATCTCACGATCCCCTTCACTTTTCATGCAGTGTTTTACTGTACATGTTCTCCCTTCTTTTTTCCTTGTTAATATCTGTCATTTATGCAAATGCTTGTCACACACAACCTTGTGTGTGTGTGTGTTCTGTATTGATTCAGGGCTCTGGCTGGTCTTGTCGTCCCATGGGCAGATCTCTCGCAAAGCCGACCCAGTTCTTTCACATCCGTCACTGTAATTGTAGCCGCTGGCCTGGTTGCCTTAGGCTTGGGACGCAAACACTCATAATCACACACACTAGCTAAAGCTCTAACACACACATATGTGCCTGCGCAAGCACACACATGACCCAGGAACCGCCAACAGCATATTCAGAATATTAACCAATGGTGTGTTGTCCCTGTGCTGTTCCTATTTCGCTTTGGCCAATGGCGTTTTTTTTCATGGCTTGCTTTCTGAGATAGCCCATGGCGGCTGTCATAACACACAAGGACTCAGACTTTTGTGGCTATGAGGGGAGCCACCGAGATAAATTATGATTTATTATATTTCACTGGAAATGACCTTGTCTGTTTATTTGCATCATTATGCAACTGCTTGTGGTTTTATAGTTATGATGCAAATACATGTTTTTAAAGTGTCCCTAACCTTTTTACTGTATTATTTCATCCTTTTTCTGATTTCATCCTCTAGATTTTACTTTTTGTGTTTTCCCTTCATCCTTTATTTTACATATACCCCCTTTTTTTTTTTTTTGGTCGAATACAAAGTATGTCATATTCTCACAGTTACGTCGACCCGCCCCCTCCTTCCTGCACAATTTCATCTCTCCTAATGCCTCACCATCACTGCCTGCCTTCTTTCCTCTGCCACTTTGCTTCTTATCTCCCCTTCTCTTCCTTTGGTGATGCTGCATCTCCATTCTTTCTGCTTTTTCTCCTCTCTCTCTTCCCAAAGCATCTGCTCTGCCTGCCTTCCTTTCTTCCACTAGTGTTGACCTATTGCTTTCTGTATACAGTGTTGGTAATAGACACCTCGGTAGGCAGATCAGTCTCCCACCATTTGCATGCAGTGACAGATTTTCCAAAAATACTGCAAAGGGTTATCTCACTGCTCATGCTGCTCATGCATGTGCATCTGTGGGTGCACGCGCTCTCTATTTCTCTCCCTTTTTTTCCTCTCTCTGTGTTTGTGTGTTTAGAGGTTTACATACCGGGCATGCTGGCGTGTCAGATATGGTCTTACCCTCTTTCCGCGATAAGCCCTAGAATTGCAACTCTGATTCCCTTCTCTCTGGCAGGATCATGACCTCCCCCCAACCCCACTCCATCACTGTGCGTGCGTGTGTTGATATGCAAGTGCATGTGCATGAGCACATGTGATTGGAAAGGGTTTAAGAACAAGATTGGTGGCTGGAAAGCAGGCAGATCAAGGCACTGAGTGTGTATCTATATGTGTCTGGTGTTTCTTGCTCTGCACACATGTGATAGACCTAGACACCAGTCAGTCAGTCACAGTCCTGCAATCTGCAGTCTTGATTATACAGCATTTCATTAAGAGCAGCAGATGAGTCGTGAATGAGAGAAAGCAGCAGCAGCAGAGAGAGAAAGATAATCAGTGACAAAAATAAGTCAACATAGAAGTGTGTTTGTTTGTGCTGTATCCCTCACAGCAGTTGAATATTTGTCCTCTCCCTTCATGCATGCGTCAGTGTCCTGTCACTATGACTCTGTCTGCTCGCTTTTGTCACTTTGTATTTGCCTGTGATGTGCTGTGTATGTGCAAATTTGTATGTGCTTGTGTGTGTAATCCCCCGTCTATTTTTGTGTGTGTCTGTGTACATGATTGTCATTGTTTGTATATGTATGCACTTGCCTTGTGCATAACTGTGTGACCCCTGCTTGTCACTTGTTTGTTTTTACTGTAAATCTAAAGAATATATTTTTTGTTGAAATCATATGAAAGACATGATGCCATGATTTTTTCCCCATTCTCTTTTACCAGTTTACAATGCCTATAATAAGTATACGTTCATTCATATTTTTTAAATCAATCATGATAATATAATTTTGATTTTTTTTTTTTGAAAAAAACAACAACAAAAAAATCCATCTTTAATGTCATAGGTAAACAGATTTTAACAACATACTGTCAATTAAATAAAAATATGTAATGTAAAATGAGTGACTGCATAAACATTCACCCCTTTCAAGTCAGTATTTAGGAGGTGCACCTTTGGCTGCAATCACAGCACTGAGTCTGTGTGGATAGGTCTCAGTCAGGATCATGGATTGGGTGGGAACAGCCACACATTCTCTATTGGATTGAGGTTGGGCTTTGACAGGGCAACTCCAAAATTTTCATGTTGTTGTCTTTAAACTATTTCTGTGTAGCTTTCACAACTTCTCCTAAGCCATATTTCTCTTGCAGACTGAACAAGATTTTCCTCCAGGATTTTTCTGTATTTTGCCTCATTCCTTTACCCTCCACCCTTGCAAGCCTTCCAGGGCTGGCTGCCGAGGAGCATCCCCACAGCATGATGCTGCCACTACCATACTTGCCATTCTTCCATAAAGCTTTGACTGGTGAAGAGTAAGAGAAACAGTTGTTTTATGCAGTCTTTCTCATCTCAGCTGCTGGAGATTGTAACTTCCTCAGTGTAGTAATAGGTGTCTTGGTGGCCTCTCTCACTAGTGTCCTTCTTGCACGGCCACTCAGTTTGTGAGGACGGCCTGATCTCGGCAGATTTAAACATGCCAAATTCTTTCCATTTCTTGATGATTGATTTAACTGAACTTTGAGGGATGTTCAGTGCCTTAATTTTTTTTTGTATTTTTTTTTTAACTTGTAGTGTTCTTTTGTCTTCATGGTGTAATGGTAGCCAGGAATACTGATTAAGCCGTGACTGGACCTTCCAGACACAGGTGTGTTTATACTGCAATCAGTTGATACACATTCACTGCACTCAGGTGATCCCCATTTCACTAAATGTGAGACTACTAGCGCCAGTTGGCTGGACCTCTGTTAAATTAGGTCAGTCACTTGGAAGAGGGTGAACATTCATGCAATCACTTACTTTACCTCACATATTTCTATTTAACTGACATTACTTTGTAGGGATCTGTTTTCACTTGACATTAAAAAAATGGTTTTGCAGCCATTTTCTTAATTTTTTTCTGCAACAAAGGTTCAAAGTGAGTGACTGTGGTAAAAAAAAAAAAAAAAAACAAGAGAAGATTATTTCTATTTAAAAAACAAACAGAAAAAGATTGAAACAGCAAAGTGTTATGATGTATTTCTTTCCCCACAAGGGATGCCACAATCTTCACAAACCCAACACTCTTTTGAGGAACTATCTCTTTAAGGGGATACACAATACAAGATAATCCTGCCAATTTTAGGCCTGATTCTCCCCTTTCAACCAAAGTTACTAAAGCTTTGTTACCTGGTGGTGCTAAAGATTATCCTGATGGATTTTTCCTCTTGTGTGAGGTGTTTTAAGGGTGATCTTTCCCTCTTAAATCTCATAGGGGGATGATTGGGGCTGCTCCTATTTGAAATTTTAAATGTTAAACTTGATAGCCCAAGAAAGGAAGCACAATAAACAAAGCTATGGCAATGATAGTAATCTTGATTTAAGATATTTGGCCCAGTTCTGATAGAACCGGCACTATACATAAGCTACATTTGAGCTAAACTCCACCAGTGGTAGACATTGTATATACTTTATTTAATAAATAAATGTGGACCAGTTCTTGTAAAACTACTGCTATACTATAGCTACATCTTAGCTAAACTCCAAACTGGTGGCAGCCACTGCTTTCAGCTTCCTGTAGCTACCATTTTCAGACCTGGCAAAATCATTTTAGATTACAGCTTTGCAAGACAAATTTGCCTTGTGCGACCATGGAATCTGGCCATGGTTCTTCTGAATTTATTTTGTTCTGCAATAGTGTTCTTTTTTTTTTTTTAATTCTCACCCTTCCTCATTATTAAAGGGGACACATTTTACTCTTTAAAGACAAATTTATATTGTTCTCAGAGGTCCCCAAAACATGCTTGTGTTTGCCTATGAAGTTTATTGCTGAAAAAACACTCCAGTGTTGGATTTATGCATGTCTAAAAAACCCCTCTGTTTCGGCCCTGCTCAGAACGAGCCGTTTCTGTCTCTGTGGCTTTAAATGTTAATGAGCTGCCTGACTCCTCCCCTGACCATGCCCCTCTCAGGAAATGGATGTGGCAGTCCTGATGTTACAGACACTTTTATCCAAAGTTTAGGACCTGACTGGTGTTTGAACCATCAATCTCCCAGACTGTAGCCAGCGGGGCAACCCGCTGAGCTATCCAGCATCTCAGCTGATAGCTGAGAGGATCAGTAGAGCACTTTCCTCCAAGAAGGGAAGGGCCAACCAAACCTGGGGGCGGGTGTTTACTCCCCATGTGAGGTCACTAGGGATATAATCTGAGAACAGCTTGTTTCAGCACACATTTTCTGAAAGGTGGAGAAAGAGAGGGAATGGATTTTTCTGGTACTTGAGGGGATTGTGGACAGGCCAGGGGCACATATTTTTGTTAGAAAAGCCTGAATAAGAGATTTTTGCATAATATGTCCCCTTTAATATCTAACTTGAAACTCATAATGGTCCTTTGCTGAAGAGTAGTTTTTAAAAACGTTTTTTGACAGTATGCTGTTAATGAATTGACTGACACCCACCCTGATGTTAGAATGCATCCAAAATGATCATATAGAAATACTCAGTCTTGTAGTTGACGGTCCTGTTCGCTTTTTTTTTTTTTAAGTACACAAAGAGCCACTGAGCCACTGATATAAATTCTTTTTCATAACCAAATGAAAACCCTATATATATATATATATATATATATATATATATATATATATATGCTTTAATTTGAATGTAAATGAATGTTATTGAAATGCCAGAGACCAGGATATCATTGATGTTGGTCCAGTCAACCGTGCTGTATGTGACTGTCCTTCACAGTGGACATTTTCTTTGGTACAAGGTGTGCACCATTGTTTATTTATTTAGAGGTGCCATGGCAACAGCAATGATAGCTGTTGCTTAGGTGCCAGTCTGCCTCAGTCTTTTGTATGTATTTATATAAAACAGATTTTTCTTATTTCCCTCATGTTCTTGTCCCTCAATAGTCAAGATAAAGATTTGTCCTCCCACCTGCTTTCCCTTGCCCCCATAACGCCTCCATTCCTGGTTCCTCCAGTGCGACTGTGTCTGTGTTTTGCCAATCTTTGAAGTAAAGGAAGGGAGGAGTGGGGGAGATGTGGCTGTGGGAGAGGGAGAGACAGAGGAGTGGGGTAGGAAAGAAAGGAGGGATCAGTGGGAAGAAGGGGGGGGATCACATGACTCACTGGGTACTGGGCTATAAATAGATCTTGGTCATTCTCGCACTCTGGGTGTCTCTTTCCAGCTCTCTTTCACACACAAACACACACAGGCGCACATAAACACAAAGATGTGCACAAACATGCACAGAATTGACTATTGAAATTCCACAGAATTTGCAGAGACAGGTTTTTGGTTTCAGCTGATGCTCATATGTTGCTAACCAGAGCGCTGTTTAGCCCCAAACTGATATTATGGTTGTTTGTGTGCATCTAAGTGAGGGCATGTTTTCATCTGTCAAATATTTAAATGCAAAATTGTTAAGGCTGAAAATGATTGGAATTTGTTTTCAGCATGGACAAGAAGAAACACAAGCATATTAAAACAGCACTGACAGCGCATTTACAGTTTAACAAACAAACAAAAAAAAAAAAACAGTAAATAAAAGGAAAACAGCACAATGCAACTCTGTATGTCATTTTACTGCAATCCCACATGTAGGAGCTCAAAACAGTAGTTAAAAAGTGAAATCATATGCCTGTAAACATAAAACAGAAGGATTGCATTGGTGTAATTGAACATTTCATTTACTTGCTACCATTGATGACATGCACTGAGATGCTTGTCAGCTTTTTTTGCCTCAATCCCGCTGCCCCCTCCTGAGCAGTCCGTTTAAGGTGGTTTCTACAGGCGTATGTCTTAATAAAGTAGGCTGCAACAGTGCTACTTCCATGTTTGTGTTTTTATATCGATTTATATGTTGGCATTTCCACCATAGGCAACTAAAATGGTCACTTGCAGCGTGTGCAAAGTTCTGCAAAAGGCAGCTAACGCTCCCAGAGCTCTTTGGGTAGTACTGTCTTCTTTGTTGACCTGATGGCTACCACACCTGTTGTTATGCAGCAGGTCCTGTCAGTATGATAACAGCCTGGCTAAGCAACAACTACTTTGACCAGAGGTGCATTAGTGATATTTGACTGACTAAAACAGAAACCACCTTTGCAACAGCACTGACTGACATTTATATAGACAAATCAGTGTTGTAAGCATGGTTAATAGTTTTGGCAGTTTGACACAAGGACATTTGAAAACATGTTAGTACTCTAAAGATATTTGTTGGGATTTGGGACAAAGTGCTTGAAAACAGGACAGTTCTAGTAAAACTGTGTAGGTACTGGATATGCTCAGGTGTCAGATCTGCTCTGGGTTCTGGTTATGCTGTCAGTGGTACGCAGTATGTTTGGCTTTACATTTTTATGATGCTGTAGCACACTGTGGTTGATCTGAGAGTTAGCTGATATATAATTCATTTGTAATGAGGTCCTTTTATATGTAATGTGAGGTTTAATGTAATTTTTCTGTCTTTTACTGAGATTGGGGTGGCAGGGGTCTCTGTCTTTGATTAAAAATATCTGAAGATGTAGTTTTCGACTTAAATATATTTGGTCTAATACAGTGGTTCTCAACTGGTTAAGCCTCAGAACCCACCAGTGTCTTCAATGTCAAGTGATGACCCAAATAAAATAAAATATAAAAAACTGAGTTTTATTTAATGAATAGTGTTGAGACAGGACATAACTTACATATTTTACACCCCATTTCCCCACAATTACATGTTATTTTTTCCAATTTATAGAGGTCTTGAGGAATTACTTCAACATCATGGGAAAAGCAGCTTTGTTGTTACAAAAAGGACATAAATGAACTGAAATACATATAATAATATAACATGGATGGATGCATGTTCACTTAAGACTGCAGTACTTTACAGACCTTTTGCCACCACTTTTTTCAGTCACACATTGGTGAACCACTGAAACAACTCCGCAACCCACTTTTTGATCCTGACCCACCAGTTGAGAACCACAGATTGAATTAATACTACTTCCAAACTGTAATAAGGCTTTTATGTATTATGTATACCATTAATTATTTATTGAATAGATAAACAAGATATCCATTTTTGTATTCAAATTCAAAAAGACTTTATTTGCACTGGAAAGAAAAGCAAATATGAAATAAAAGCAAACAAATCTTGGGGCTTGGTGAGCACATCTTGCAAGACCCACAAAGCCTCTCACAAGTTCTAATCACTAAGTAATGCAGTATTTCAGAGGACAAAAATTCTCCGTGCTGGTTCAGGCTGTTCTGGTTTGTCTGGCGTGTCGATCTGAGGACCCTTGTAAAATGCAGTAAAAATCAACCTCTCTAAACAGTGTTACATTGTCATTTTAATGTAGAGCCAATCATAAAATAATAAGCAGGCGCAGGACCCTGAGCAGATCTGACACTCCAGCACATCTGGCTCCTGCACCGGGACATATGGCCACTCTTACATTTCATCAGCAAGTAGCAAAGCAGATCTGACCTCTTCTTAAGCCCCAGCCTCCAGAGCCACAAGCCAATCGCACTTGTAGACCTCCATGGAAAAGCATTAGAAATGTTGATTTTCTCACAGTTTTATTAACAGTTATACAGTTATTACTAAGAAAAATGGTCAAATAATGTCCTAGAGGTAAAGGCAACACTGATAATCACATAAAACAGCAAAGTGTCTCTTTTGGATGGTTAGCTCAACCTAAAGATCAACAAGGATGACTACATTTGTGTGCGATGCATGACTGTAGAATCGTCTGGCAAAGCAGCCATCAGCGTTCTCATGATAAAACTTCCCCTTCTTTAAATTTCTAGATAATGTAAGCTGTGATCAAAACTGTATATCTTGCACTTTTGACATGTCTGTATTTGGAAATGAGCTATGTAGTGAACAGTTAAGGGTAATGGAGGAAGTAAGGGTGTTTTTAATACCGAGTCATTCTGTCTCTTCTTCATCATCTGTATGTCGTCTTACTCACCCCTCCTCCCCCAACGATGCTCTCCTCCCTGTCCTACCTCACACATTCACTTTCAGGTCATGACTCTCCTAGTTTAACCAGTTTTAGTCTGTGCAATAAGTTTGGGGTATTTTTTTAGCATCAAGACATTATGTCACTTAAACACTCATGAATCAGCTTGAATTCACTGGTATTAAGACGATAGATGAGGAAAAAAGTGTCTTCTTTGGATTTTTTGAAAAAATTTTTAAGTGGCATTGTGTCATCAAAATCTGATCACAAGGAGAGCTTTTTAAGAAGCTACAATTCAAAAGACATCATGACAGTAACTCTAATATCTAACAAGATATATAAACATTGATAAAGCATGAAGTTTCAGGAGGTTTTTCTACAAAAATCTCAAAGTTCCAGCTTTCCAGTACTCCTATTGTGCAACAATGTTCTAGTTTTAGACCAAAACCCAAAGCAGAGGGTGAAGATATTTTCTGGCACACCTAGCATGAGTAGGCGTGGGATGAAGTGAAGCTGCAGAACATCTCGCTCTTACTTTTTAAAATGTTATTTCTTTCTCCACCATTATGTAAAAAAAGGAATGGATGGAAAAGTTCAGGTCATATCTACGTGGAGATTTTGAAAGGTTTCTATTTGAGCAACAACCTGTTCTAAGTCTGTACACTTTGATACAGAACATGAGCACATAATTACACAGCTAGTTGGAATAACCAATGCAGTGCACTGATAAGCCTGTGCTAGTTGCTATGCTACCAATACGCTCCATGGTTTCTTTGTTACGAGCTAAAAGTATCATTTTGTTCTGTGATTATGGATACAGTATTTTAAGACTCTGATGCTCCTCCTGATGCTTTTATTTCTACTGCAGCTGCTGACATCATAATACAAGACACCACAGAACAGTATGGAGTCACTGCATCTGTGTTTTTTCATGTCCATTTTGAAGTATGTAGTGCATATTCATATCTTCCCCGGATGACCAATATAACATTACACCAGTAAAAGTTGATAAGTCTATGTCTGTGGGGCTGCATTATGCTGGATGAGATAAAGGCAGACATTATACTGCACATTATTAGCCTTTCAGCTATCCCCAAAGGGCAACTTTATCTTTGACACCAGCCACCTTTTGTTTCTCCTCAGAAGAGAAGGCAAGAAAGTTATCTGTCTCATACTTCTTCCTCTTTTGGAGAGCAGCAGAGGGTGACGGTGTCTCAGCGGCCTGCATGATTTCATTAAAGCTTCAGGTTCTGCAGGATGAAGAAATGAACCGTATGGCTGCATGGCTGTGGGGTAAAGAGGGTGTTATTGACCTTAGTACATCTTTTCAATTAGAGCTCTTCATAAAACCTAATGCAGAACCTTTTAAGCACACAAATGAGGATTGTGGGTCAGTTTACATGAATCAGGGAAATACTTTAACCCAAAGTTATTTGTTATCAATAAAATATTCAAATGTTTGAAGAGATTCCTTTTGTTATGCCTATCAAAAATTCCCCAAAGAAAGGCATTTGGTCACAGCATCACTGCATTTAACAAGGTTTCTCCAGTCAAACTTGACTTTTTTTGCTTTAAATATTCTAGAGATGCACTGATTGTGAAAATTAGAGCTGGTACAGATGTTTGAATATCAGTCCAGCTGATTGTTGATGTTACTGATGCATTATGATGTTTTTTTTTTTTTACCATTTCTTTTGGTGTAACACTCCCACTATGCCAATGTTTTCTCTTGACAGTTGTGTAGAGCAGTGGTTTTCAAATGATCCAGCCGTAGGACCCACAACCTGCTGTAATGTGAAGTAGGGACCCACATTTCTGATTTATATGAAATTAATTCAACAAAAAATGCTGAAATTTGGACCTTGGAAGGAACACAACAGAAGGCTGAACAAAGAGACTGGCTAACACTTTTGGAGGGAACACATGCAAACATTTCATTTCACTGTGTTTCACCATTATAACACATTTTGGTGTTTTTTTTTTGAAAGGTGACAAGACATTTACAAATTATCGTACAAAAACTAACCTTCTAAAAAATATTTCCATATAAAATAACATGAAAATGTCAAAAAAAAAACAATCAGAATTTACTAATTTTCCTGCACAATAAAGTTGCAACATCAGAGATATTTTGCCTTTTCTTTTCCTGAAACCAGTTTGCGACCAACTGAAAACAGCCCCGCGGCCCACTTTTGGGTCCCGACCCACCAGTTGAGAACCACTGGTCTAGAGCTCAGTTGAGACTAAATATTCATGATGCAACTAGATGACTGAAGAACATTGCTGAGGACCATTGCAGCTGTTTGAACTGTGCTGCCATGGCTTGAATCAGGGTGCGGATGACATTTCCTGGGTATCAGATTCAAATCGCAAATCATCCTTTTTGGACAATGCAAGCAGATAAATAGGAAATGGGAAATGAGAATCTTGTTTTTAGAGAATATAAAGGCCAACAAATATTTGTTGAGAGTACAATATTTTATTCAATAAATTCTGCGAATTTTGATCTGCTCTATCTTTCTTTAACTTTTCATTCAAATATTAGCCTTATAAACACTAATGTACTGTCCATCAGCTGTGCATGTAAGCAGGATGTGTAGTCCTACATGGGCTATACAAACTTACACATTAGAGATTCAGTGCTTTAGAGGATAAATTTGTCAGTGAAAAACTATCACTCTCTGCCGAAATCTTGCCTGTTGTTACACATTATCAAGATGATAATGATAAAATGAAAAATAGTTTGTGAACAAAACTGTCCTCCTTGTGGAGATAACTTCACTGCAAAGTAAAGTAAGAAATGAATCACTTCAAATTGAGTGACATAAGTGAATAGGGCAGAGTGGCTGACATGACATGACAAGGAACCAAAGGATGTTGATATTGGTTCATGCCACATTATTTGCGGATGGCTGATTTTTATCAACATGGTTAATGTTTGCTGTTTCCAATACTAAACTGATGCACTGGGACATTCTTAGTGAATTATTTTTGTTACAATGTACTGTCGAAATTGTTTACATAAATACCAGCCAGTGTGTAGAGTGTGTCTTTACAAAAACAATGTGTTTCACTAGGGCTGAAAGCATTGATACATTAATTACAATGATAATAGTAAACACTTTGTGCATTCATTTTTTGAAATCACATTAATCCCATGCTTTGTTGTCACCTACAGCACACCAATTGGTTTAGACACTGCAGGGTCTCCCTGCAGCCACAGTGATGTACTAGTACAATGAGTCGACCACTGCCCTTTAAAAGGAACCCTGCATGATCAGACAAGTTCATCTTGTTGGATAGATATTTGTATCTCTCATATGTATATTGAACAAAAAACCCTCAATAGATATCTTAGATATCTGCAATTTGAGTAAATTTGAGCTCATAAACTCACCAGGAGGCTGCCATATTTTAGTCCGCATTTGTACTGTTACATCACTTAGCCTCAGCAGCCCTCGCCTTTCCTTTGCTTTAACCGTTTTTTTCAGACCGGCAGCCAGAGTTAGGGCTGCATCTCAGAGGCGCTGCAGTAGACATGTGCAAAGAGAATTTTGAGATTTAAGGTGTCGTCTGTGTTTTCCTTGCAACACCAGCGGTTATCGGTCAAACACAGAGCCATCTTTACCTTGTTGTAGCAAATATTTAGTTCACATCGGCAGAATATGTTTGAAATCAGTTTCTTGATGACTTGATGAAGGCCACGAGCTAAAATGTGTCTGTTTAATAAAGTTGTTCCCCAAACTTCTACTGTTTATGAAGCTGTCAGTTTCCACACGGTTCAAAATGTTGCAGGTAAAGATAAACACAGTATGAAAACACTTCCTGTTTGTTCTTTTCAAAGTTAAAGCCCAATTTAGCATTTCTTTGGAGAAACTCCCTTCGTTTGTACACAATGCTTTTATTTTGAAAAGCTACCAGCACTATACACTGAATCCAGTCACTTCTAGGAAGGATTGTTGAGGTAAAACTTAGAAGGAATGACAGAGCTTTGACAACAGGGAGACAGAGCCAACATGCAGTAAACTCATGTCTGTATGAAAGCTGTTATGACAGAAACAGCTACAAGCAGCAAAACTGTCTGAAAAAACAGTCACTGCATAGCAACGGCGAGGAGTGCTCTGGCTAAGTGACATCACAGTACCAGTGTTTTTAATGTATTATTTAACCTGAAAAAGCTAACAGATAGCTCAGTGGACAACTATAAAGTCACCTCTACCTTGTGTCATCAAACATTTACCTTTTTTACTGTTCCCTTGTTTTCTTTTCAATCCATAACAAAGAGTTTTGATCTCAAAAGTTCTGTATTTCTTTCAAAATAAAAGCAGGTATGTATCTTCACGGGAAGTCAGTTATCCTTAGTTTAAGACAGTACGAAATGATAATCTATTCTAAATGGTGTTAAAATAGGGGGATTTCAAAATAGGCTAGAAAGTGAAGATTAATCCTGATTAACTATGGAAAATCTGGGATCAATTGTGATTAAAAATCTTAATAGATGATAGCTCTAATTTTAACCCTTTCCTGTAGAACTCAAAATACAGCTAACATAAAATATAGCTTTCCCATTACACAGAAAAGGCAAGCAGAATTTCTGCCTCGTAGGTGTTATTGATGACAAACTGAGTGTATCTCTCAACTGGTGTCAAACAAAGGACTTGACAATCAAAAGTTGTTGTTTTTTTTGCACAGAATATTCTACCTGTTTGTAATTTATTTCCACTTTTATCTTAAGAAGATATAGAATCTGATTTTTTTTCCACAAATGTGTCATTACATTCCCAGAATGATAGCTTCTTACATTATTAAAGACCTCTAATTGAATGTTAAAAGCCTTCTGTGAAAGGTTACTCGATTAATTCCAGGTCACACTGCCATTAGGAGACAATTAATTAGCCTACCATTTAACAACAGAAGTGATGGCACAGACATTAACTGCAGGTCTACATGCAGTGCTTGGAAAAAATGAATACTAAGATGAGACTCCAGTTATCAAAGTAGTATGTTATTCCAAACTACTTAAAAAAAATATTTGTTATGCAAAATTAAACAGTCAGAAAAATATAATAAATAGAGAATGAATGGGAACAGATTATGTAGCAAACAATAAAGTAAGATAAAAATCTGATGACCACTGTAAATGAATCCATCATAGGAAAAAGCTGAGAATAGAGAGATTTTAAAATTTTCTATGAAAAATAACACATTTTTGTCCATTTAAATGTTTTTGTGTATTTAACCCCTTCCCACTGTCTGTTTTGTTCTGTCTTTATTGCTCCATCTCTGTCTCCCTCCGTTTTTTTCCCCTCTGTCTGTCTTTGTCTGCCTATATGTCTTCTTGGTCTGTCTCTGAGTCTGGTGTTATTAGACTTACAGGATGTCAAATGACAAAAAGGCAAAGAAAACACACAAACACAGTCATGCACACAGAGCAGTACACTATACTGCAGTGCGGTTGCTGGCGCGACACATCAAACCTGAAAGATAGAAGCAGCAGACAGAGAGACAGAGACAGTTTGTCTGGGGTGAGTTCGGACTTGAATGTGGCTCTTCTTGGTAAAACAGCATCATAAGTTGATGACAGGAACAAACGCCTTCAAAAGAAAAGTTGGTTGCTTGTTGATGCTGCCTCTCTGAGGTAGGAAATTTACCATGAAAAATAAAACAACAAGTTTCTGAGAGAGAGTAATTAATAGTTATACTAATGTTAGCATTCTGAGTCATTTGTTTAAAAATTGTGCAAATCTTGCATTTATTTTTTCCTATTAAAAATGACCATTAGAACAGCGTCAACAACACACGGATACATCTAAAAAATATGGTACACACATTTCCATACATATGCACATATGTGCTTTCTTCAGCATTGCTCTAAAGTTGTGTGACTCAGTACAGACTCAGTAACTGTAGATTTGAAACTATACGATAATAGGAAGATATAGGAAGCTCCACTAATCCAAGGCTTGCTGTCCACTAACCAACTAAGATGTAATTGACAACTGGACTTCCCTAAATATGGCGCCAAGTGTGAAATCCTAATCTGGGCAGCACAGAGGCTACATACTTGCAATGCTGCATGCCAAGAAACAGATTGTTTTAGGTCAGGTGTCTGATAGACGGCTCAGCAGCTGACAGAGATACAGCTGTGTCCCTGTGTGACTCTGCTCCTTCCACCTTAAGCTCAGAGCTCTGCACTTCAGTTGTAAAATATTCAGGATGTGTCATTTTAAATGCAGTCAGGCTGTAATTTAAGAATGTAGTATTCCACTACCACAGCAATCTTAGTGACATTTTTTGGATCGCCACAGAAAGAAAAGGCTGTCATTTATAACACGTACGTACATATGCTGATCTTGCCACCAGGGGGCTCTCAATCAAAACAATAACAAAAGATGACAAGTTCTGCTTACTTCAGGATTCTGTTCAATAAAAACGACACCCCATTGGTGTAATAGACAGTAAACCACCAATGTTTTTTCATGGATTACTTCTGGTTGAGAGTAATCGTAGTCTATACTAAGGTACTAAGGTACTTACTCACTGCAATTTAGTGCCAGTTTGACCTCTTGTCAGACTTAATCTTTAAACTTTTTCTCGCTGCTGTGAGTTTCGATATCTGCCATTATCATGCTGCACTCTTGCTCTTCTTTTATTATGCTGTAAACCTCTCCTTTGGTCATAAAATAATGGCCGAGTGAGTCAAATTGGCAAGGAACCTTGGTTCAGTACTGCTCCGACTCCTGATGGCCATCATCCAGGCCTGTGCCAGGCTCATGCCCCATCTCTCCAGGTATCTTCCCAGCTGACCGCTTTACGACACTCGCAGCCACCCCTGGTGTCTAGACGAGCCCACGGGGTCCTGGGCACCCAGCATGCACTGAGCTGGATCAGGCCTGGGAAAGCACGCCAGGTGCATGTAAAAGCACAGCTGCGGTTCCCCGTATCAGGAAGCTGACACTTCCCATCCCCGCTCTCATGAGCATGTCAGTATTAGACAGAGGGTCTTGCCGGCGATACCCAAAATGAGCAGAAGAGAAGGCACCTCTGGCTTTCAGTCAACATCCAGGCCTCACTAGAGAATAGTAAGGGTCAATCCCAATTCTACCCCTTAGATCCTTCCCCTTGGTTTTGCGCAATCACGTCAGGTGAAGGGGTATCCCAATTCTCTTTTGAATCGAGGGCTAGGGCCAAGGGCCAAGGGCTACATAGCCCTTGAAACGAAAATCTTTAGCTGCTAGGGATATTAGTTTATTGTATTTTCGGTTTGTACACTTGTAAACAAGGGCTAATAACTGTATAAATAAAGCGAGAAGATCAACATGGAGATCCACAGTATGAACGAGATGGTCGAAGCTTTATTGTTACCTCTGATGACACACTGTTTATCGATAATGTGTGATGATGAACAGTAATCAAGTGGCGTCTCATTTCTTAAGGAAAGGTTTTCACCCCTTACCACTCTGTTTCAAGGGGAAAAGGGAAGGAGTAAACAAAGGGTACGGGCTGAGGAAGGGGTTAAGGGGTAGAAATGGGATTGGCCCTAAGACCGTGAGGACCAAGAACTAAAAGACTCTGATTTCTGTCTGTCATTGACTGCTTCTCAACTGTTTGGAGCACCAGATTTTTAAAAATTTATATTTGGTTAATTTGATAGTTATGTAACATGAGATCTACCCTAAAGACTTTGTCATATGTTGTTGGCATACAAAAGGAAAAGGACCATTCTTTCTCCATAAAGCTAGGTAAACAGCCTTCATCATGTTTTTTGTTTTTTAATAAAGACTTACATTAATTCGACACACCAGGAAACACCTTATTTCCTGTAGATTTGGTCATGGTTGCAAGTTTGACTTCCAATAAGAATAGTCATTCTCTGCAACACAGAGCAACATACATCAGCTGTTTTTAGACATAGAGCAGATCAAGCCAAAAAAGGTCCAGACAGTCCTGAATAAGAACAGCTGACCAGGGGAGCTTAAAATTTGTCTGCACAATTACATCTGCCTCACATTATGTTGAACTGCTGCTGTCAGTTTTAACTGCGTAAGCAAAAAACATCCCACCAGTGTCTGTGGCAGGAGGGCTCAGGCCTGCACACACACACAGATAGGTTGGAGTTAAGTATTGTTGTCAGCCAGTCACAGCCCATTGTTGTCAATCTGAGACTTTCAGAGAGGCACGCAGATTCCAGAGCCGACTGCAGCAGGGGGGAGGTGTAAATCAGT
Organism: Cheilinus undulatus; assembly: GCF_018320785.1. Taxonomy (NCBI): domain Eukaryota; kingdom Metazoa; phylum Chordata; class Actinopteri; order Labriformes; family Labridae; genus Cheilinus; species Cheilinus undulatus. The sequence continues at coordinate 28,970,619 of NC_054868.1, read as the reverse complement.
GATTTTTTTAGCCTGTTAAAAAATGAAAATGCTCTGTCAGACTCTCAGACATATTTTCACAATGTGGCCACTTTTGTGCACCCATTCTGAAGGCTTTTGTATATTATAAATGTGAACAAAATGGGCTATATTTAACCAAAAATATATGAGCACAGTATGGCCGGATAAATGCCACAAAGAAAAGACCAAGCAGCACTTCTTAAACATGAGCAAACTGCAACAAACAAAAATTATAGTATTATTTCTAGTCCTTAAAAGTACTAATAAAGTCATCCAATTTTTCCAAGCTTGCAGAGCTTTTTGCAGCCTCTGCTGCTCAGACATCATATCATGGAGGCTACAAGGGATAGTTTCTAAATTAACTAAGTATAGAAGAAAGAATCCAAATAAAAGCAACAAACTCATCTGTTATGCATCTTAGGATTCTGTTGCAACTTAGCTTTATTTTTCCTTCTTCTTTCTGCACTAATATCATGTCTACACTGTTTGCTCTATGTGGTCAGGGACCTATGGTGCCCATTTTTACATATTACGAAGATTTGTTCTTTCTTGTCTGTAGTTTGGAGTTAATAGATAGTTTTGTGTGAACTCTTGATGTCAGCCATTTGCATGCAAGGCTGGTTTCACTGCGGAGGAGAGGAGAGGCCTGACGCTCTGATTGGTGCAGGAGTTGCTAGACAACAGATGTCCAGCCGGCTGGAAGGTGGAGGACTACCTGTGGAGGAGGGAGAGAGAGGGGGGAGACGGTGGGAGAGTGAAAGAAAAGTGGAGGTCAGAAATGATGGCGGGGGAGAGTGAGATGGTCTTACAGCAGACATTTACAGAGTGCAGTTCAGCAAAATAGCATAACATTACAACTTTTTCACATTGGAATTCAAAGCAGTTTTTTTCCTTGTTATTTTATTTTTAGAGATTAGAATAGATTGTCCTATAGGCAAAAAAAAGCTGACATTTTGTTTCCTAGTGCAAAGTTAAATGATATAAGAATCCATGGTGTTTGGCAAAAGCTGTGTTGAAGAATCTTTGCTCTGTTTAACGACATTTGAGAAATGCTGAAAAAAGCCAAGTTTCCATAGGGGGGCTAATAATTTTGACCTCATTTGTACAGTAACATAAAGATAATTTCAAGTAGCAGTTTGTTTCCTTTTGTAGCAGTCTTTCATGAAACATCTGCATTTCCCCAACAATGATAAACACTCTGTGCCTATCATGGCTGCTATCGTGACAAGAAATGCACTATAACAGCTATAAAAATAAAGATTTCTCTGGCTTTGAAAACTATTGGAAATATGCCAGTAATTGCTCTGTTTTTCTTCAGCTTAACCAGAGACAGGGATTGCAAATTAGCCTTGACTTGTATGCTTGACATCTAATTTGGATTTTACATTTGAAATCATTGCCATTGCATGCATCCATGTCAAATCAGCAAACAAAAGTATTTTAGTTTACCCCTAATTGTATTGGTCTTGTAAGTATTTGATTACATGACCACATGAACTCTTGGACCTCAACAACCTCCCAGCTCAAGACTTTGCCTCAGTGTTTCCAACTGAAAATGTGGGCTGCAGAACTTTCACCAGAATACGTCTGAACACAAAAGTCAATCCCTGCTATTTCTGACTGCACATATTTGCTCCATTCTGCACTTAGATTTTCACACTTTCACACCGCCAAAAACTCAGAATAAGAACATAAAATCTTCTTGTAGGTGTGGATGAATGCATCTGTGTGGGCTGCCTGATATATTTTGGAGTATGTAGGAGAAAGGCCTGGGGCTAAAAACGTGGACTAGTTTAAGTCTGACGGAGCACTGAAGGCTTTTGAGTCATTTGTCAGCTGTAAAATGCTGTCATGATGAATTTCTAAATAGAGCTGGTGTTCAAGCCGGTGAGGGAGTTTTCAATGAAATAGATAACTGATTGTTTTCACACAACAACAAAAAAGATTATCAGAGATTTGAGATCACATACAGTATGTACTAAATAATCAAGGTCAAGGTGAACTTTATTGGTGAAGCACTTTCAAAACAGAGTTGGTACCACAGTGCTACACAAACAGACATGAATGGTGTTCATGCCTTTAAGTATGCTTTACATATGGGCATGCCACATGCACACCAACTTACATACATTACTGCCACCTAGATCAGAAATGTTCACATTTGATTGTTTTACCATTTTGAATATTTTAACATATTTGTTGTGTGACTACTTACCATGAACATACAAATCAGAAGAACTTAATTCCTACCTGTACTGTATGGTGTTAAGAGTTCTTTGATGTACCTCGGAGCAGGGCCATGAAGGGCTTTAAACACAAATGGGATTTTTGTATGGTATTCTGTACTGAACTGGCAGCCAGTGTAAGGATGCTAATATAGGTATAATACGATCTCTTTTTTTACATCTGCAAAGAAGTTGTTTGGCAGCATTTTGAACAAGTTATAAACAATGTATAAAAGCTTGACTGATACAGAAATATATAGAATTGCAGTAGTCAAGTGTAGAGGATATCAAGGCAAGGATGACTTTTTCTAAATCTTTATGAGATATGAATGTCTTGATCTAGAAATAGCCCTGAGTTAAAAGAAGCTGGATTCGATGGTTGTACTAACTTGCTTGTCAAATTTCAGATTACTGTCAAAAACTACAACCAGGTTTCGAGGTGTTATGTGATCTTTTAGATGACAAGTGATGGTTCAATGGTGTTTGAGGAGATAACCTGTTCAGTATTCATTTAACTGTAGGAAACTGTTAGCCATCCATGCCCTGATATCCTCCAGACATTTAGTAAGGGAACTGGGTCCAGTTTGTTCATTTGGTGGAAGGGGTAGATACAGCTGGGCAGGGGCAAGCACAATGCACAAATATCTGTGCATTTGAGTGTATTTTTGACCTATAATATCACAATTTATGAGCAATATTTTTACTATGTCCAATTCAGTTTTCTTATATAATTTCACAGCACTGGACTATACTATTTGCAAATTTTTAAGGGAGGAGCAGGGGCCCCCCAGTATTTTATTTCAGTCTATTTGATACAGATTTCAGTCTGCTGACTGATTAATTTAGTCACTTTTGATTCAATAATGACACTAGATACTAAGAAAAGATAAATAAAAACACACGTTTCCTTGCAGGCTTCTCCACGGCCCCTCCCGGGTAATCAGCCCACCCCTGTGCTACACCCATGCAGCTGGGTGTCATCTGCGTAACAATGAAATTAAATGTTGTGTTTCTGAAAATTACCAAAGGGAAGCATATAGACGGAGAACAGGAGGGGTCCTAGGACTGAACCTTGGGGGACCCCACATGACAGAGGAGTAGAGGTGGATGAAGAGTCATTAAAGTTCCTGTAAAGTAAAATCCAAGCTTTGTGTCTTAAAACACTGGACATGTTGGAACAAGGCTGCTGTAAACATGTGAGAACACTGAGATCTATGTGTGACTGAGTTTTTTATTTAGACTGTTAGAAAGTTGTTCACCTCTTTCCTGGCTTGGTTTTATTTGGGCAGAGCAAATATCTGAGCCCATGATGTCACCAGTTTTGATGGGGAATTACCCTACCCCCTGATGCTATAATGATTTAAAATCACAGAGCTGTGCATCTTAGTACAGTCTATTGTTAGCTGATGCCACTGCCCTCATTTAAAGTGAACAGCCAGCTATATATTGCTTTTGTTAATTGTGAGGTAAAATTCCAAAATCTATCAGCCATGGTGGCCTATGGGTCATAAAAAGTATCATAACTGAGAGATTTGTGCCAGAAAACAGTAAATTTAGTCCCTGACTTCAGTCTTTCTGCTCTGGCAGGCAGCAGCGCTCTGATCAGAAGCTTTTTAAAATTTTGAATATATCATATTTTTCATGAGTGAGTGTGGCTTCAGCTCATTCAACTAACATGCCCCCACCATAGGGCGGGTTTTACTGCTTCATTTTTGAGGCAGTTATTTTTGAGGCTTTGAAGCTTAATTTGATACACTTAGATATGTTTTTCATGACTGAAATTTGGCCTGGTGGTTCATAATAAAGAGGCCTGTCATACAACAAACATAAAATAAAGATTTTTAAAAACTTTACAGGGACTTTAAATGAAACTGAGAGGTTCCATCTGTAAGGTAGGATTGAAACCAGTTTTGGGCAGGTCCTAAAACTCCAGCCCAGTGCTGCAGATGGTGGTTTAATATATTTTGATGCACTGTGTAATATTATTTATGCAACTACTGTATGTACTGTAATGGTGCAAGGAAAATGGAAACAAACACTTGACCATCTCTACATTTTTTTTTTTTTACTGGTTTTCTTTTTTTTCTATTTAATCAAAAGGTTGATTAAGATCGACCATAAAACTGATGGGGCCAGCCACTGTAATGCAACAGTCATAAAAGACACTATTGTGGCATGCATCTTATATTAGTATTAGATAAAAAAAATGTAAAGCTAAAGACTAAAATTAAATGATATAAAAATAAATTGCCAAATGAAGCAAACCTAAATATTTGTTAATGAATTGAATCACATGGCTGACTAAAGAAAAGACCCAGCTTTTTCTCTGTGTGAGACGGAAAAATCCTGTGAGATTAGGTTTTGTTCAGTAACACGGTCAGACGGAGGCAGAGATGGACAGATTAGTGACCTTGCTCAGAGGGTTCTGCTAATCATGAAATAATGGCCGCGCTGCCCTTGTTTCTGGCTCTGCCTGTCAGGGTGCCTCTCTGCTATTTTGCTTGTCTCTAGGCTGACAGACTTCAAACTAAATCGAAATTGGCATGCCCTCACAGACAATATGGCCGACTAGCATTGACAGTGACAAGCTGCGCTGGGGTCTGTTTGGCTGCAGCGTTTTCAGGCTCCTTGTGAGGAGTGTTCTCATAGACGCCTTTCAGCGGTGTGATTAGTTTTGCTCCTTTGACCCATGTGTGCACTTTCCCAGTTAATTCCCTGTTTATTGATGTGCTTATCACTTTTCCAGCCTAAGTAGATGATTCATGGTTTATGGTGCTATTAATACATGTCTGACAGTAAACCACTGCTGCCCCTGCATTGACTGGAAGTTTCTCAATTAATTGTAGTTTGTTTACAGATGCAGAAAATCAATATGTGGTGATTTACTTGCATTTTGCCCCATTGGCATTGGCTTTATATTGTTCTTTTCAATTGGATTGATCTCATCATATTCTAAGAAAAGAGACTGGGGCACATTTTCTGAATAAAAACTCAACTTCCATGTTTGACCAGGTAAAAATATCATCTCCTGTTCAGCTTTTCTTGCACCTGTAACTAACCAGGGCAGGCTTAAAAATCACCATCTCCCTCTCTGTATTTTTAGCTTTAACTGTTCTGCATCCACAGCTTGTCCTGTGTTTGTTTTGCATGTCACTGTTGGGATTTTTATTCTGTCTTCATCTCCTTCCCTGCGCCTAATAGACTCCACCCTCCTCTGGTTTAGCTGAACACCGTTTCAGTCACAGTGAACACACTGTACTGACATTTTTTTCTCTTTTTACCCAGCATTTGAGAGTATGCCAAGTTCTATTTTGTTTAAAATACACAGCAGCAAGAAGTTTGCCTGTGTGTGAGCCTGTGGCCTCCTATAGATGCACTACACCGACACACAGATGCCTATACCTATAATGGGAACAAGCTGCCTGGTTGTTCTAGTCCACGAGTCCACAGTTTCCATAGCATCAAGAAGAGCAGAGGAGGGAGGCATGGATGAGAGTGAAAATAGGCGTCCTATTTTTTTTTTTTAAAGTAGAACCCACAGCTCTTGCCCCCCCCCCCTTGCTCTCGGGCTCTGTGTTTTCAAGGCAAAGCTGAAATGGGTCGCCTCAACACCACGCTGCATCACTCATTACAAAGCCTGCTGCTCTGACTCAGTAATACTGAATCACAGTCCTTGGACTTTGGTTCCTTCTGATGGGGAGGTTTGAGAATCAGTTCTTGTTACACAAAGTCAGATAAAATCAGTCTGGAGGAGAGATGGGACCAGCCTCTCTGCTGTCACATGCAGGGAGTACAGTAACATGAATGTCATCCCGATAATTGTTGATGTTGAATGGTTTTGAATTTTTAGACTTTTGTTGTAAATTGTGAAAAACTAGGCAGAGTGTATAGTTGCATAGAAAGGTCAGAGTAGATAAGGAGCGTTTTAATGTGTTAAAGTACTTGGGCATTAATAGTGAATGTTAAAGAGTGTAGCGACTAGCTGGTAAACAAGCTGAAACATCTATCTAGAAGATATTGGCTTCTGTTTACAGTCTACAAATATGGATGACACATCTCTATCTTCTCTGTACAGAATGAAGCCAAACTACCCTCATGATGGATACAAAGATGGTGACATAACTTGGGGCAAAGACATGTGCGTAAGGGATTTAGTTGGTGCAGCCCTGAAATTGACTTCATGCCTCTTTTGCAGTCAAAACTCGTAATATAAATGCCAATTAACTGGCAAAGATACCTCAGGACGGTAAAGTCCACAGAAGAACAGATTTTTGTGCAACTTTGAAGCTGACACTCACATATAGAAAGCTAATGTTTTTCCCACTACATTTCTTTGCTGATAAAGCTGTCAATCACGAGACAAGTATCATTGGGTCTTGTTCATGACTGAGGGTAGAACAGATCACGAGCATTGTTGGTAGAACTACAGATGCTGTACTGGACCGTTGTGGTAAAGAGGGAGCTGAAGGCAAAGCTCTCAATTTACCGGCCAATCTTGGTCCCAACTCTCACCTGTGGTTATGAACTCTGGTTGATGACTGAAAGAATGAGATTGCAAGTTCAAGTGGTATAGGGATTCTTCAGATTTAAAGTGTACTTGACTGATAAGATAACACTATGCTCATAACTTATCTTGTTGCAAATGGTCGGAAAATTGGTTAATTTAAAAAAATAATTTATGTTCCTGACTTGTCAATTGCTTTAACCAGAACAGTGAGGGTTCTTCATTTTATAATGGATACATTTAGCTAGTGTTAAAGTTACAATATTGTTGCATAGCAATTTGCAACAATGCAATGACACAGCTGCAATCAGCTGACTGACAGCTGATCGCTTCTCAGCACTTGCAAATAATCACTGCTCTTTCTTTACAAGGTGCCAATTTAAATATGTCATCCTTCTAATTTATCCGTGCTTCGTGATCACACTGAACTGTAGTTAGCAAAGCTTCACCTCCTCCACCCCAGCTTCCTCTTTCTAGTCTAAAGCTTTTGTTGCACCCTTGCACCCTCATACTGACTTTTATGCTGCTAAGGAGTAAATTACTTGCAAACTTAGTGTCTTTGCATTTGCCACTTATTGTAATTAGTGTATCTCTTTATTTATCTAGTGGAGGGGAGGGGGGTTCTGGCATTGTATTCCCTGGAAACTCTGAACATGCTGCATGGCTGATGTAGGGAGCAAAGCAAGACTATATACCCATGCAGAACAGTGGAGTACATGACATATTTACAGTTGTCAATATATTTTGTTCATGTGAGACGTATATATTATTTGTATACTGCATATGTTTTTTTGATATTGGTGATAGGTATAGATGTCCGTCCGTTGACTTACACTACACAGTAACATATCATCCAATAAGCTTTAAGTTAACAAAAACACATTAAGAGATAGAAAAAACACATTATGTATTATTTTGTTGTAAAGGACTGGATTGGAGATAATTTAGTGAAAATAAATGTTATTGGTGTCCCAGAACATTTATTTTGTCCTGAAGACAGAACAGGAACCTGTGAGCCTGGTACAGGAGCTCATATTTAACCCGACACCTGATGTCAACATGGATCCACTGTGGCTGCTCTCTCTGTTTGCTGTTCACTGTTGTCTATCTGTTTGTGGCACATAACCAAGCACATATCAGGTCACATTATTTTTGTCGAGCATTTCAGTTCTGATAAGGGAAATAGTGGGGTTGACACAAAGCAAACACGAGCAGACACAACATATACACATGCAAAGCTTGGAATGTAAAACCCACACTGGCTCTGTCCTTCACTAAATCAAACTAACTTTCAGCCAACTTCATGTTAGTTTGATGATTTGGAAAGCCATTCATTGTAGGGAGGATTAAAAATAACCAGTATCTGTTTCTCTCTCATCTGTTTTTCTTTCAGATCACCAAAAGTTGGAGAGAGAGGCGAGGATTTGTCGTTTACTGAAGCACCCCAACATTGGTGAGCTACCAGTCTTTAAAATACAAGCACACCAGAACACAACCTGGGGGAAAAAAAGGAACACAGATATTTTGTTCTGGTCTCTGGTGAATCCTTCTATGGCAATTTATCTTCCAGACACGGATATGGGGGGAGAGAAACCGTGTGTGTATGTGTATGTGTTCACAGCTATCTAATGATGATGTATCTATGTGCTCTATAGCCGAGTCATCAGAAAGACACCAAAGCCGAACACTCTCTCTCTCTTAACCACTGACCTTTTACACTCTTTCCTCCTCATTATACCTCAGATAGAAGCTGTCTCTCCTCTTTTGTTCTTCTTGCACTCATCTGCTCATGCTCTTCTTTATTCTCTGTCATGATTTCATTATTTCAGATTCCCTCAATCAGGCCGGCACCACAGCAGAACTAGCAGTCATTTTTTAAACTACAACTTATGAACATTTTAACCCCAGAGTTTAAAAATCTTAAAAACTAAACCACTTTTAAGAAACTTTAGGGCAGTTTTGTAGTAACAGGAGCTGAATATTCAGGGGGCTTATGGGGCTAAAGAAAATGCGTAGTGTATAAAATCTCTACATCAAAAATTAATTTCAAACTGGTATTTTGAAACACATTTTAGAACAAAGAAATATTGCAACTTCTATGATTTGACAATTGCAGTAGGACATATTGCAATTTAATCTAACTTTGGGTTTAGTGCCCAGCCCCAGCACTGATACTGATACAACCTTTTTGATTCTTAAATAACATAGATTCTCTCATCTATGAGAAATAATCTGTTCCTTTTTTGTGGCACATTTGTTTCATAAATGGATGTAAAAGAAGACAAAAATTATTTTACTCTACAATATCTGACACATTCTTTTTACAAATGCAGACTTTCAATAATACAAAATTTGAAGTTGTTTCTTTGAATGACATGTGCTTTCAATGAAAGATATACTATATATATATATATGTATATATATATATATATATAGATAGATAGATAGATAGATAGATAGATATAGTCTAATTGTACCATTTGCCAATATGCATCTGTTGTAAATACTGGCAGAAGTTTTTCATCTCTGCCAATATTGATAATTTACCTTAAAATATTACCTTCCAACACTGTTTTATCAATTATCATCCCTACTTTTAGGATAAACCAATGCTTTGAAAAAAAAAACTGCCAGCTTTCACATTTTTCAAATAACCTCTTAAACTGCATGTAATTTGATCTTTTTCTTTTCACTTCATAGGGAGCCTCCATGCTTGTTAAGATGGCAAAAATGATGTGCAAATTATTGCTGAGGTATTTGAGCTACAATGCTTCATATTCATTTTGCAGACAGTTTTGTCCAAGGCAGCATGCATTACTAGAGACAACAACAACAAAAGCAAGGATCTACAGTTGAAACCAGAAGTTTACATACACTATATGAAAAGACACATAAACTTTTTTTTCTCACCGTCTAACATTAAATCAGATTAAACTTTTCCTGTTTTTGGTCAATTAGGATTACCAAAATTATTTCTATTTGCTAAATGCCAGAATAATGAAAGAGATCATTTTTTAGACAATTTTTTATTATTTTCTTGAGAGTCAGAAGTTTACATACATTTCATTAGTATTTGGTAGCATTGCCTTTAAACTGTATGACTTGGGTCAAACGTTTTGGATATGCTTCCACAACCTCTTTTACAATAGTTTGCAGGAATTTTGGCCCATTTCTCCTGGCAGAACTGGTGTAACTGAGCCAAGTTTGTAGGCTGCCTTGCTCGCATATGCCTTTTCGGCCTTTCCTGGCTGATGTCTTGAGATGTTGCTTCAGTATTTCCACATAATGTTCTTTCCTCATGATGCCATCTATTTTGTGAAGTGCACCAGTCCCTCCTGCATCAAAACAACCCCACAACATGATGCTGCCACCCCCATGTTTCACAGTTGGGATGGTGTTCTCAGGCTTGCAAGCTTCCCCCTTTTTTCTCCAAACGTAACGATGGTCATTATGGCCAGAAAGTTCAATTTAAGTTCATCAGTCCACAGAACAAGTCTCCAAAAATTAAGGTCTTTGTCCCTGTGTGCATTTGCAAACTGTAATCTGGCTTTTTTATGTTTCTTTTGGAGTAATGGCTTCTTCCTGGGAGTGTGGCCTTTCAGCCCATGTGGGTACAGGACTCGTTTGACTGTTGATAATGACACACTCTTACCAGCTTCAGCCAGCATCTTCACAAGGTCTTTTGCTTTCGTTCTTGGGTTGAGATGCACTTTTCGGACCAAAGCACATTCCTCTCTGGGACACAGAACCCGTCTCCTTCCTGAGTGGTTTGATGGCTGGACATTCCCACAGTGTTTATACTTGCGTGTAATTGTTTGAACAGATGAACGTGGCACCTTCAGGCATCTGGAAATTGCACCCAAGGATGAACCAGACTTGTGCAAGTCCACAATTCTCTTCCTGATATCTTGGCTGATTTGTTTTGATTTTCCCATGATGTTACACAAAGAAGCAGTGTGTTTCAGGTTTGCCTTAAAATACATCCACAGGTGTGCCTCTAATTACCTCAAATGTTGTCAATAAACCTATCAGAGGCTTCCAAAGACATGACATCATCATCTAGGCTTTCCCAAATTGTTTAAAGGCATGGTAATCTTGGTGTATGTAAACTTCTGACTCTCAAGAAAATAATAAAAAATTGTCTAAAAAATGATCTCTCTCATTATTCTGGCATTTAGCAAATAGAAATAATTTTTGTAATCCTAATTGACCAAAAACAGGAAAAGTTTAATCTGATTTAATGTTAGATGGTGAGAAAAAAAAGTTTATGTGCCTTTTTATATAGTGTATGTAAACTTCTGGTTTCAACTGTATACAGAAGAGAACAACATTAGCAATGTTAACTGGTTAAATACTGAGAAAAGAAGCTCATTTCATCACTGTGTTGCCATCTCAGAAAAGGAACATTCCAATTCTTTTGTGTTTCAAAAATTTAAACCCCCCTTTTCAATAAAAGACTAGACTAAGACTAATCTGAAAATAGATCTTTAATTATTAAAACTCAAAACTGAAAAGTAAATGTAGTTTTTATCAACGGGACTAAATTGAGACTGAAATGCAAGAACATGACTATAGAAATTCTAAATCAATGATATTTCTCCACTGTACATGTCATCTGTAAAAACACATGCAGAGATTAGATAAGAGCACATTGAAGGTATGCCAGGTTTTTTTTCAGTGTTTTTAAAGTAATTATTAATAGTGCATTCGTATGGTTATATTAATGCATTAATTTTAGAATACAGGTAATTACATTAATTCAGAGAAAACTTTTGTATCAAAAGTGATGACTAAAATGTAAAGATTTTTTATTAACGGAAATTGAAATAAAATATTTTTGATATTTTGATGACTAAATTGAGGACAATGCTGTGTCCCAGATCACATACTTCTGTACTAAATACTAAACATTTGGTAGCTAACATGTTATCAGCAACAACAGCAGATTTCAATCAAGGAAAGGGCCCTTAAGGCAAGAGAAGTTCATTTTATTTAAGAGATTTATGTTGACATGAAATACGAGTTACATGAATCTAAAAGTTTGTGAAATTAGCCATCAAATTTTGGTTCTAATCACCTAGCATCTTCTTATAACTTGCTGTTAAAAAGAAGTAGAAGAAGAAAACAGCAGAGCGTGAATGAGACAATTAAGTGCCCTGTACTGCATTTAAGTGTACTGTATCAAAGTATACTAAAAGAAGTAAAACTTTAGAACGAAAACAGTGGAAATTTTACTTAAGCCATTGAACATTTCAGTCTTGAGACTAAACTACATTTACAATAGCTGCCAGAATTAATGCTGTTAAAATGGCCGCATAATTCGATGACTCTACTGTCATTTTCATCAAATATACTCACAGACTGACCACAGACTTTGCTGAGGCATACCGTATTCTGCAGAGGCTGTGCGTAATACTGTATTGCTGCACAGCTCTTAATGAAAACAATACAACATGAGCTTTTGAACCTGCATTTCAGTGTAATGTTTCCCTTGTTCCTTTCATATAATGATTCAACATCAAGGACAAATTTGACGATTTTGCTGTCCTCTCTGCTATTTTGCTGGCTCAATTAGCCAGCATCGTGTGCTTATTGACGCAATTGTGTTTACCCTCCACTGGCATGCAGCTATGTGTAAATGTGCCAACAGGAAGGAGAGAAAAAGCAACAGTGCTGATGCTGTAGGGATCTTCTTTTTTTCTCCTTTCTTTTTCTTGGGAGAACAGAAATAGAGGAGTTTCTCTCAGTAGTGGACTATTTTTATGATAAGGTAACTAATAACAGATGAATTGAATTGCAAAATTACAACAAAAAAGTGAGTACTCAAACAGATTACATTGTAATGTAATCAACACTAAACGTAAGTGCCCTGAAGCTGCAATGTAGTGTTGGAGGCAATGCCCAGGGTGTATATAAGCATGTTTTTATATCATCCTCACCAAAGCAATAAAAACCAAATCAACACTAGACCTCAGGATCATCATCAATCCCATGTCATCAACATCACCATCTTTAGCACCGGACTACCAAGCACAGAGTTGTACATAAAGAGTTGGGTCTTAAACTTTCTCAAAAGTAGAAAAAGGACTGTGTGGACAAAATGTGGTTGGATAACTTTTTATACCACTGGGTATAACAAAGGAGAAGGGTCTAGCTTTGTGCATAGGTGTTCCTGGAAGAGCTGAGCCTGTAGTTTTTCCTGTAGAAAGAGACTCTGTGGATCTATTGGAGTTGAGTAATGCATCCTACCACTGTGGGACAACAATATTTATCAGAGAGTGTATTTTGTGAGTTGGGTAATTAAGATGTCTTCAAAACATATAGATAGGATGATGGTTTGTGGATGATTCTTATCAGTTGCAAACTGAAATTTGAGTTTACTAAGTTGAGTCTTTGTTTAATTTGAAATTTGTACCTAATCATGGTGATTATGGGGACTGCGGCTGTGCTTATGATTTTCCAGACTGCACCCCCATCATGAATCATCACACTAAGTAGAGGTGGAATATATTATAAATTGCAAAGTCATTTTGCTACTATTTACACTTTGCAATTCAGAGTGCTCCTTTACATATTACCTCTGTATTCCTGGCATGTCTGACTAATTATTACCTACCTCTGATGTGCCGAAGCACCAGTGAAGAGTCAGTAATGAATATTTGGCATTCTTTATGTTCAGATGTTGACTATTCTCTGTTTGATTTTCTCTGTTCCTGTCCTCTCCTGTGTTTTTGTTAAATCTCTTCAACAGTACGACTCCATGACAGCATATCAGAGGAGGGTTTCCACTATCTGGTGTTTGATCTGTGAGTAACAAACTGTCACATACACAGTCTCTTTTTACTTGTATCAGCAATTTCAAAGGTGTTGTTTTTCCTGTTATACTTTAAAGTTTGTCTTGGATATTTTTTTCAGTTAACCACCCATACATATACTCTTAGTCCTTTTTAGGAAGTTAAAATAGCCTAGATTAGTTTTTTCTAAATTTGGCAATGAGATATTTAAAGGTCCTCCTACTAGACATTAGGGTGACTTCAATGTCGGCCAGGCAAGTGACTAACAATTTCATGTTGCACATCTGTGACACAATGTAAATTGTTCTAAATGTTGTATTCAGACATAAATGACCTAATCCATTGGCTTGTAAATTACCTCATTTTTGATATGGAAATAGATTATTTTCGTAGCATTAGCTGGCCACAGTAGCTCATAAGTAGCCAATAGGGCTTTCTAGCATGGCAAGCTTTTTGTTTTCTTTTCTGTATTTAAAGTGGGAGAAAGAGAGGGGTCTGCTTATAGACTGGACATCCCTGTCACACTTTTGCAGACTGTTCACGTGAGCCACTGTCTTGATCAAAACATCAGGAGTGACAACCAAATAGGAAAGATTAGTTACAGAAATGCATGTAATAACAAATGGAACCTCTTAATATCAGTGAAATTCATGTTCAATGAAACCTACCCTTACTGGGCTCATAGGGAGGATGATGTCATATTGTTAATAGTTGTGATAAAAACTCATTGATCAGAGATTTCAAAGACTCAAATACTACAGAGGTCCTCCATAATCAGAAAAATTATGGAGGACCTCTGTAGCCAAAAATTCCTTATTGGTAGCAATCCCCTTCAAGAAATCATATATAAATAGACAAAACACAGGAGTAATGAGAACATATCAGAAGTTTCACATGCTCAGCACGCACAAAAGATGCTTGAAATACAAATAAACCATAAGATAACTGAATACAAGGTGAAGAGCCCAACACTTTGTAGGGCAATAAAGTTTATCTTCAACTAGAATGTTACCACAAAATACAACACAGCTAGTTATCCAAAAAAGGAAACACAACAGAATACCTCAGCACAACCCCTCATAGGTGGAGTTGGTTGTCTCACAATTGGAAGGTTGTGGGTTCGATCCCCAGCTCCTGTAGTCGCATGTTAATGTGTCCTTGGGCAAGACACTTAACCCCAATTTGCTCCCACTGCTGCATCAGTGGCTTGTAAATGGGTATGGAAGCGTACGAATAGGATGGCCAATTCTCAGTAGCAACCTCTGCCAACAGCGATTGAATGTGTGAGTGAATGGGTGTGAATGGGTAGGTGTAATCGCGGTGTAAAGGCGCTTTGAGCAGTCAGATGACTAGAAAAGCACTATACAAGCTCCATTTACCATATGTCAAACATTCAACCAAGTAACTCCAAGACAAAAACCTAACCTGCAAAACCTGGTTACATATCCTTTAATAAAGCCAAGAAATCAGTCTGCTAACATAACTCTGTTAGCTGCGTAAGCTACATAGATAATGTAGCAACATAGCTAGCGTGGCTAAAGCTAAGCTCTCAAAGCAATTATGTAAAGTAAGTAGCTATGTTGGCTTTAGCTACATTTGGTCTAGCTATGTTTGCTAAAGCAGATATAGCTAAAGCTAGCTTAGCTACATTAGCTTATATTGAAGCATGAATTACGTAGCTTATGGAGCTATGTTAGCTCTGGCTAAAGCTTACAAGGCTAAAGCAAGCCCCTGTTTATGTGACTACTTCTAAAACAGGTCTATACATAATCAAATTGTGGAATAGACCTCTGACTTTTATTCTGTTTTATTAATTGAATATTGCCTTGTCTGTAATGTTTGCAATGTAGTTATTTTATGAATGGAACTACCAGACTTTGTTTATGAATAAAGTTGAATTTTTAAAGAAAATCTTAAACTGGAAATATAAATTGTACTGGCACATCACAGCACCTCTGTTCTGATAGAGATGGCTTCTCACATGATCGGTCTGTGATATAGGCCGTCAGAGATATATGATCTGCAGCCAAACTATCTTGGGAGAAACAGCTGCAGGTGAATGATACTAAACTAGTTGTTTAAAACTACTGGTTTCCTATCTTATCTAAATTTTCTATAGAGTCTATAAAAGACGCATGTCAATGATTGAGTCTGACTAAGAAACATGTTTGCTAAAGTGGTTTCTGTCTCTCTGCAGAGTGACAGGAGGAGAGCTTTTTGAGGACATCGTAGCCAGGGAGTACTACAGTGAGGCTGATGCCAGGTAACACACACCAACATATGCACATACCCACAAACACACACACACATATAACTGCTGAGTGCAGGAGCTGTTATATAGTCTTTCACATATGGTCGCCTCAGAAGGTGCGATACAGCTGCCTTGTCTCTGAGGCATCTCGGTGAGTTATTTATAAAGGTGATTAACGACATATAGCTCACAGTATTAATCATACACAGCCTACCTTACACTGCCAGCTTTATGTTGGAGCTCTGCCTCCCCTGAGACAGAGAACAAGGCAAAGATAGGGCATGTGTTTCTCTGCCATGGACTCTCTATAGCTATGGGTTATCTTTACAGTATGATACAGTAATCCTGTGAGTACTGACACCTTCATGTAACTTAGGCTGCATTCACACTGCAAGCCTCAATGCTAAGTTCTGATTTTTTGCTATTTTTTCACTTGGGCTGTCAACATTAATGCATTAGCTGTGATGAAAATATATTTAATAATAAATACATTTAATTTTTAATCACGATTAATCACATGCTTTATTATTCCTTTTAGCAAACATTGGTTAAGCCACTGCAGAGTCTCCCTGCAGTGGCTTAACCAATGTGGCTTAACAGTGATATAAAATAAGTCCATTACTGTTCTTGTTATAATCTTTAATCAGCCAAAGATTCCTTATTTATTTATTTATTCAAAATAAGGCAAGTCTCTATCTAAACAGGAGGGAAACTGTATAGAATGTGAAACAGTGGAATTTCAAAATGTTTCAAAAAGGTCTCATTACTTTTTAAAATGTTGCCTCTATCAGACTCCTACATTCACATCAGGGGATCCATGTATGACTGTGGTCCAAATCTGATTAAAAAAAGATTATATTTCACTTTGGCATGAGCTATTAAAATAGACTTTCAAAAATCTGATTCATGCCACTTTGACCTGCAGTGTTATTGCAGCCTTAGTGTCATCTCACTTACATACAGCAGGAAGGCTAAAGAAGCACACATGAAACATGTTATAAAATGGATTAATTTCTCTTCTCCTTGATTAATTAATCCCATCTTTTTCTTCTCTACTTCCCTTTCTTTTCCATCCTTGCTCTTCTGTCTCTCCATTCATTATTTCATCACAATCATGACGCTTCTGCCCTCAGCCACTGCATACAGCAGATCCTCGAGAGTGTCCATCACTGCCATGTTAACGGGATTGTCCACAGGGATCTGAAGGTTTGTAGGACTGCAGCGATGCTCAGTCATGACCCTGTGCAACAAATGGCAACATTTTGGAAAGCCTTTGTGAACCCCCCACCCCATCATTTGCATCCATAATCTGTTTTCTGTATGTGTTTGATGAAATAAAAATGAACTTCTTCATCGTTTTCTATCCAAGAGAAAATATACAATCATAAAATCCTGATGTTCACTTTTAGAGGCTCCAAAGGTTTTGGCCACTTAGATTAAAGAAGCAGATTTGACCCTGGCTTTGATATTAAAATCAGCTGCGGTTTTGGTGAGTCAAAAAAGGGTTTAGAAATGTATAAAGCCTAGCTTTGCAATCCACAGTGACCATAAAAAAGTATTCATCCCCCTGGATGTTTTACCCTTTTATTGATTTGATAAACCAGCCATGGTTGATGTAGTTTGGCTTTTCTGACAAGAGCAGTTACAAAAAGCCTCTTTAATGTTTAAGTGAAAACAGATTTCTACAAATTAATTCCAATAGAAAATATATATGTTAAATAAGTGACTGCATAAAGTCAGTTTTCAGCACATGCACCTTTGGCAGCAATCACAACACTTGAGTATGTGTGGATAGGTCTCAGTCAAGCTTGCACATCTACTATGAGTTGCCCCAGCTGTGCGTAGGTTCAAATGTTAGCTAGTTTGAATGTAAGTTCTTACTCACAACAGAGTTTAGGCTCCTAACTTTTAAGGTGCTGCATGATAGTTTCAATGCAGGCTTAAGTTGTAACTTAAATCTTACACCTACCTCCTACTAGGTCCTTCGTAGAATGTGGCTGTCATAGTGATAGCTCTGAGAGACTGGATAACCTGGAGGGTGACGAGGAGTTAAAAATACCTGCAATTTGGGGTCAGAACTGCGTTCTTTTAACCTTACAAAGCAGATGGATTTGCCTGTTTCCGTGTTTCTCACTGGCGAATCTATTTTGCAAAGCTCCCATCTGAACAGTTTGGGCTTGGTTAGAAAGAGACAGGACCAATCAGCGTCGAGGGGCAGTACTTTCGGGCGCAGCAGAGTCGTGACGTGTGCAACCAGTGAGAAGAGGCTGGTGGAATTATGGCGAAACACATTAGTGTGGATGCTGTTAAAGTGCCAGTTTTATCAGAACTTGAAGACCTTTATTTGTTAAAAGAAGAACAGAGAACAGCACTGAGTTGTTTTATTTTCAAAAATGACAAAAGGTGTGTACTGACATGTCTACAGTTGCCATGGTTCATGTCGTTATGCAGTTCTCTATAGAGTTTACTCCATCGGTAGGGGCGCAGCTAGGTAGCTGCTTCTAGGCTACATCACGTGTTTTGTTGCTCTGATAGGCCCGTAAAGATGTGACAGACTGAACGTTCATCCAATCACACTCCGAGGTTTTTTCAAAGGCTCTGGCCTTTCCCAAAGGCTCTCTATAAGTTTTCCAGATCTATGTGTGAGACATATCCATCAGGTGTGCCAGGTTAGTGCAATGTTTTGTGTCTACCAAACATAGCCTCTTGTCTGAAGGCCAAAAAGCATCATTTTGGTTTCATCAGACCTAAGAACTTTCTTCCACTTGACCATGGAGTCTTCCACATGCTTTTGGCAAACTTTAGTGGAGATTCAGTATGAGTTTTTTTCAACAGTGGCTTTGCTACTCTCCCATGAAGCTTTGACTGAGGCAACTGGACATTTTCTTTGGATCTGTCCCCTATGTTTCAGCAACCTTTTCTCTAAGTTGCTCAGATTGTTCTTTTGTCATCATGGTGTAGTGGTAGCCAAGAATACTGATTAACCAGTGACTGGACCTTCCAGACACAGGTGTCTTTATTCTACAATCACTTGAGACACATTCACTGCACTCAGGTGATCCCAATTTCACTAATTTTGAGACTACTTGCATCAGTTGGCTGGGCCTCTGTTGAATTAGGTCAGTCACTTTAAAGGGGGTGAATATCTATGCAGTCACTTATTTTACCACACATATTTTTTTTAATTGAAAACTTTGCACTTAGTAGGAATCTGTTATTTCTTTAACAATAAAGGGTTTTTTGGTATTAAAAAAGCCTAATTTTATTGACCTTGATTGATTGATAAAATCAATAATAGGGTAAAACATTCAGGGGGATGAATAAGTTTTTATAGGCACTGTAACGTATTGTCACATCACAGTCTTGCTGAGCCTTTATACATTTGCTATCACTGTCAGGAATACACATCCTCTGGCATATTAATGTAAGAGTGTGATTATTTGAGTGCAGCCCCTTGGTGACAGGAATAGGAGCAACCACAAGCTAGAATCTCAGGAATGATCTCCATTAGCATAATTATGTAAACATTACATTGAGATATGAAAGATTTTCAGAGGTCATGAATATTCTGACACTAATCTGGATTCTCATCTCTCAAGACCTTTCAAAGTAGAGTGATTGTTGACAATTTATTGTACCACAGGAAGTATAGAGTAAATAAATCTGAATAACTATCGTGGTTTTTGAGATTACTGTGTCGTCAGCTTCATTAAGGAAGTTGTCCTTTGCTGAAATGTTTGAAGTTTTCATGTGCTTAATAACCAGGAGGATTTATGGATATTTATTTAAATGAGTGTGTAGATGTGTCCAGTTGTCAGTTAATATCTTATTGAGTCACATGTTTGCTATAAACTGGCTGCTCACAGGCTGTCTGTGTTTCTAAATGCTAGTGAATGTATTATTCATGAGAGCACACTGTCTAACTGGCCTTAGGTTAGCAAAGACCTTTCTGCACCTGTGTCCATAGTGTGTTTGCTGTGTGGTGTGTAGTGTGTGTGTGAAGCTGTTTAAGGGTGTGTATGCGTGCTTGCTGAGGGCTTGCATATATTTACGAATGTGCTAAACTGTGTTAGTGTGTGTTTTCCGTTCCCCATATGTGGCTGAGTCACTTTTTTAACACCCACATCTCCTGTTACACCACACCTCCCTCCTGTATCCTTCTCCCTGCTGTGTGGATTTGTTCCCACTCATGGATTTTAACAGTGGATTGGCTTTTTTTTTTGCTGCCAAACTCCCTGTTTTAGAATCCATGAGACTGAGAGAGCAGGTCCACAGCTCCAGCGTGGAAAATGTCTGTTTTCACCCAGAGATCTGGTCCACATTTATGTTTTTCTGTCATCTCTCTGTGGCAGAAGGGAGTTGCCTCAGACACGGATTTGAAATCAGTTTAGCACTGGGACCCCTAATAGTTAATATTAGGATTTGGTTTGGCTAATCTGATCTTAGATCTGTATCTGTGGGTGACCTGTCCCCAGAGCGTGTGACCTCTCACCTCTAACCTGTTTGACTCCGCCCCCCCCAGCCTGAGAACCTTCTATTGGCCAGTAAGCTGAAGGGGGCGGCGGTCAAGTTGGCTGACTTTGGGCTTGCTATCGAGGTGCAGGGGGACCAGCAGGCATGGTTTGGTGAGTATTCGTCCATCCACTTTTGATCTGAATCAGTTGGTCAATCAAGGGACCAACCAATCAGTTGATCAATCAATCAATCTCAGTTAGTTGACAGTCAGTAGACTCACTCAGCTGCCCACTCCTGCCTACCATTCCCTCCATATCACTTCTCTAGGTTTTGCCGGCACTCCGGGTTACTTGTCTCCAGAAGTTTTGAGGAAAGACCCATACGGGAAGCCAGTGGACATGTGGGCCTGTGGTAAATAACATCCTGATTCTGTCACCGCAACTGCTGATGGATATTCAGTCCCGTTTCTGCTTTCTTTGTATCATTTGTTCACAAAGATCAATACCTTAGAAAAAGGCTGGTTTCACATACATTACAGAGGCCGAACAAAAATACTACAAGAAGAAATACCTTCACACTTTAGTAGATGACCTGTTTTATATTTTTTGCAAATATAAAAACC
The DNA here is from genome assembly GCF_018320785.1 of Cheilinus undulatus. Taxonomy (NCBI): domain Eukaryota; kingdom Metazoa; phylum Chordata; class Actinopteri; order Labriformes; family Labridae; genus Cheilinus; species Cheilinus undulatus. The sequence goes on along the minus strand of NC_054868.1, from coordinate 28,949,768 downwards.
CACAATAAATCCTGTTCCTTACCTCCACATCAGTTCAGCAGCAGCAGATAAAAACAAAGCTAACCATAAAGGGGGATAAAGGGGAGAGCTTTCTGGGTCCCAGCCAAATGGGGGGCCCATGGAGGTCAGGAAAATCATGTAAAATCACTGTAAAGTTAATCTGTGATAACCGTATTTTATTTTTAACCGGAATAATAACAACCATTATCTAAGTAACAAAAATGAATTTTATTAAACCCACTTAACTAAAACAGAATGACCTGTTTTGCTAATGTTAACAATGTGGATGGGCACATTGAACTAAACTGCTTGGTAAGTAATGTCAGATTAGATAGCTAAAATATGATGTGAACAAAATGTCAGTAAGCCAGAGAATAATGTGAAGGGAACTGAAATTACTTTAAGTGAAAACAATAAGAAAATTGCAAAATAAAGGCAAAAATTGGCAAAATAGGTCAAAAGTGGTATGGTAGTATTAGTGTATTATTATTATTATTATTACTATTATTATTATTATTATTATTATTATTGTTATTATTATTTTATTATTAGTCTAATTATATAGTAGTAGTAGTGGTATGATAAGTGGAAGTGAAATTGGTTAAAGAGTGGCAATTATTAGCTAAATGTGGCTTAAATTGTTTAAAAGATGCATAAAGCCGCATCAAGTGGGTTAAGAAAACTTCAACTTATTATCCTTTAAGGGAAATTTGCTTTTCAGCCAAGCAAAAAATATCAAACATGAAAAAAATTCACGCAAACAATGATAGAAAGGCAAGAAAGTGGCAGAAATTGGTAAAAAGTGGCAAAAAAAGGGTTACAAGGGCCAACAGCATAAAAAAAGTTTAAGTGGTTAAAGAGTGGCCAACTTGATTAAAAGTCGCAAAAATGGTTTTAAAACTTAAAAGAGGCAACAAATGGGATATAAGAGGCAACAACGGGTTATTAAAGGCAAGAATGAGGCAAAATGGGTGGGGAAATTGTGTAATGCAGTTTAACATTTGGTCAAAATTGGTTAAAAGTGGCAGAGTAAAAAATTGATAGAAATTAAAAAATGAGGAAAAATGGGCAGAAACACTAACGACAATCTGTTAACAAGAGGCACGAATGAACAAGTTGAACATCAGACTCGATAATAGCTTGACACTATTTTCAGCTCCAAAGTGAAGTCATTGGTGATCAGGACGCTAGCACCAGTGCTACTAATCCAACACACGTGCATTGATATCAATAAATCACTGCTGGGGAAGGCCCATCCTGTGGGTTTTTAGGGGCCCAGACAATTCTGTGGGAAAGCCCTGGGTAAAAAATCTAGGAAGGAAGGAAGAAGAAATGCATACATTACTTTTGTTTTTGTTGGAACTTTCCTGTCACAATGTAAAAGTGTTTTAAAAAACACAAGCTAATCTTACATAAAAGATAAATAACATTTACAACTGTCTCTGTCAGTAAACTGTAAAACCCATCAAGATGTGTAGACTTTGATCACTACTCAATGGTTGAGCTAAAGCTCTAATATATCTCTCTGTCTGACCTGATTACATGTTTGAATCAGAGTGCTCTTTATCAACACATGCTTTTGCATTTTCCATTGTTACATTCAGTGCATGAAGGGAAATATATGATGGTTATTATGATGATTTTTACTAACATGCATCGTATACCTTATCATTTCCCTCTAGGTGTGATTTTATACATCCTTCTGGTGGGATACCCTCCCTTCTGGGATGAGGACCAGCACCGCCTTTATCAACAAATCAAGGCTGGGGCCTATGATGTAAGAATTACACACAGTGCTAACAAAGGCTGTGATTAAGAGAAGGGAGATATCTTGCATCTTCTTTTTTTAATGTGTTTTATAAATCTAACTTGTTTACGGGGCAATTCTGGGGTTTGGACGCACGTACACTTCCCTTTTAGTCTGGGCTCTACGCACTGTTGTATTAATGAGACCCAACATCTGGACTCTGGCTGGGCCATCCCAAAACTTTTTTTATTTCATCTGGTGAAGCCTTTCTTTTATAGATATAGATGTATGCTTTGACTTATTGTAATACTGAATGATAATATTTATCTGTATCTTCAGCTTTTCACAGAAGTCTGAAGGTTTTATGCCAAAGTTATGTATTATAACTCACTTCAGCTCCACTGGAACCCCAGTTCCAGCTGGTTAAAAAGAGCCCTAAAACGTGATGCTGCTCCCACCATGTTTGACTTGATGTGATGCTTTGAGGCTCTCAGCTAGAAGTGGGGTTTTTGTTCAGGTGGAGGGAATTATTAACAGTTTCAAATACCCATCAGTGTTCTTATTTTTGCTCATTTCACTTAATCCTCTTCTCTTTGGCCATGCTTTAAGGAGAACTTCCAGTGATGGTGGCTATATGTTAACCCTACAAGCTATGTTTCTGTAATGAGTGTGGCACTCTTTCTTTTTTTTTTGACAGTTCCCGTCTCCAGAGTGGGACACTGTTACTCCTGAGGCCAAAGATCTGATCAACAAGATGCTGACCATCAACCCCAGTAAACGCATCACTGCCGCTGAGGCGCTTAAACATCCTTGGATCTGCGTATGTGGCACCAACACACAGATGATACAAAAACTTTGAAACACAAACTGATAATCATCATTGATGATGAAATGTTTCACTAGTAACAGTTCTGTTGTCAGATCTAACTTCCACAACACACATCTCTCAAAAGACAAGACTTCTACACCCATTTATTCTTCCAATCCATTGTTTCCATCGTCTGCTAATCCTCAAATCCTCTCCTCTTCTTCCTGCAGCAACGGTCCACTGTAGCTTCCATGATGCACAGGCAGGAGACTGTGGAGTGCCTGAAGAAATTCAATGCCAGGAGGAAACTGAAGGTGAGGGTGTCTGGCAATCCTTCATGTTTCTATTTATGTAGAACAATCCATCCAGCCATCCTTCTCTCTCTCTTTGCTCTGTTCTGTCTCCTTCACTTGACACTTCGTAACTTAGAAATGATGACCTGTTGTCTAAAACCTTCAAGTTGCCCTTTTGCTGTGCTCCTCCTTCTTGCTTTAACCATATAATCAATCTTCTATTTCTGTCTCTTCTTCCCTTTCATTACCATTACCTCCTTCTTTCCTTATTTTCTATTGCTGCAGGGAGCCATATTGACCACTTTGCTGGTCACAAGAAACTTCTCAGGTATGTCTCTCTCAGCCTGATGACCCGTACATGGTCTCCTAATTATAAAAACTAAAAACAAGATGCAAAAGTTGCTACTCAGCCTTGATAACTGTCCTTAATTTAGTCGGATGCTTTCTGCAAAAAGCATTTTAAGGGACAGATCAGAGGTAGAAAGTATGCAAATTAAACTTTAAAAAGGCTACAGCCCTTTTGCTTATTTCTTTTTCTGTTTCTGTATGAATCTAAGATAATGTTCCCACCAAGGTTTCTGTGCAACACCTGTTGCCTGTCTCTATCTAGTAGTTACTTCTTTACTCTGTCTATATTTTGCTCTATCATAGTGCATTTGTCATTTCCTTTGACCTATCTCTATTTTCTCAGACTTTTTCCAGCCTGCTTTCTTTCTTCATTCTATAGTAACAGTCATTAGTGCATTTGTGTCTCTTTTTATTCATCATTTTCTTCCTTTTTTTCACTTTTCTTTCCTTCTTTTGTTTGGATTGTGGTTTCCATTTGAGGTAAGATATTGGAATGACAGAGATATATATGGGGTTGGGAACAATTAAGTAGTTGCAGTCTTTAGGCTTTCAAATAGCCTATCAGATATGCATGAGGATAAGGTGTTTTGTATTCATGAAAATGGTATTGAACTTCGCACTCGCAGAAGTGCCAATTTGAGATCAGAATAAAATTTAGGTGTTGAAACAGCACGGGTTTTGAGATGCAGTCGAGTTTTTTGGTTCCTTTTTTTTGCCATGTGAGAAGGTTGGTTGGTTTGTGTGTTTGGGTGCTTGTGGTTAAGTGCATGTGTATGAGTGTAAATGACCATTTGAAAATGCTGCGTGAGTCTATTAGTGATAGGTAGATTTGTTTTTTTCATCATCTGTTAAATCCACACCCAATCAACCACACACCCATCAGCCCTTGCCATGATTTATCACATTGCAGGGAAAAAAACTTGCATTAATAACAGCAATGTTCTAAAGCATTGGTTGCATTGCATTATGGATCTTGCAGATGGATTTTGCACCTGGAGTTTGAAGATAAGCACAGTTGACTGATATGCTTGCTGCATGTTAGTATAGCCTCAGGCTCACAACTCTGTTTATGAACCCGTGTAGTGAAGTGTTTTTTTTCTTTCCCTCTGCAGCAGCCAAGAGTTTGCTCAACAAGAAACAAGACGGTGTTAAGGTGAGTTCCAGAAATGCATTGTTACTTGCATTTAGTCTGTTGGAACGATAAGTGTCTGAGGAGCCTTCTGGATAATTCTTATGCATTGTGCACTTAGTGACATCATCATTCAGGGACAGTCACCCTAAGCAGTTGGGCAATGGTTGTTACTCCCCCAGCTTTAGCAAACAGTTTTTATGTGACAGAGCAGATCACATTGATTACACCTGGGTTTTATTTCTTCTGATATCCTGTTTAAACAAAGGTCTTTAAAGGCTGACCTAAACTTTACCACAGAGCCGTCTGTGTGCTCTTTCCTGGTTTCTCTGTGTCTTTTTGGGGGGTCCAGTCTGAAATGAACACTTGATGCATGTGTGTGTGCACGTTGACAATTTAGTGTGACTGACTAATGCTGTGTGCCTGTTTACATATAAGTGAGTGTTGGTTTGGGACTGGACCCTTACATGAATAATTTGAATCAGTGACACTGTTTGGTTTTGAGCTCAGGCTTACCATATGTGACGATGAGATCCATTCCAGGGAGCTGAATCCTTGCACATGTGACATCAGAACTCAAAATTAAACTTTGAAAGACATCTGAGACTTAAATCAAGGGGGTGTATCTGCAGGGAGTGTTATTCATATAGTGGGCAATGTGTATATTAAAAAGAAATTTATACAGATGGTGCCACAGCTGCTCTGCCAAATAATACGTTTAAAAAATACTTATCTAAATCATGTCAAGTGTGTACTTGGAAACAGCCAATTCCAACCTTGTAATCTGACTGAACAAGATGCCATTCCACGACTGTGCTGATAGAGTATAACAGCACGGTGGCTATTAATACAGAGCTTGTAAAAAAGTTTTCACCCCCTTGGATGTTAAACCCTTTCACTTGTCCTTTAAATCAATCATGACCAATATGATTTGGCTTTTTTAAATGACAAAAAAAACTTCTTTAATGTCAATGCAAAAACAGATTTCCACAAGTAAAGTCAATTAGAAAAGAATATATAAGGTAAAATAAATGACTGCATAAATATTCACCCCCTTTAAAGTGACTTGCCTAATTCAACAGAGGTTAAGCCAATTGGTGCTGGTAGTCTCACAATTAGTGAAATGGGAATCACCTGGTAGAGTGAAGGTGACTTAAGTGACTGTAGTATAAAGACACCTGTGTCTGTAAGGTCGGGTCACTGGTTAATCAGTATTCCTGGCTACCCTGACACCTTGAAGACAAAAGCAGATTTAAAGCAACTCAGAGAATAGGTCGTTAAAAAGTTTACGCCAGGGGATGAATACAAATGAATTTCCAAGGCACTGAACATCCCCAAAGTTCAGTTAAATCCATCATCAAAAAACGGAAGGAATATGGAACATGTGTAAACCTGCCTAGATCAGACTGTCCTCACAAACTGAGTGACCATGCGAGAAGGAAACTAGTGAGATAGGCCACCGAGACACCTATGACTACCCTGAAAGAGTTTCAAGCTTCAGCAGCTGAGATGGGAGGGACTCTGCATACAACAACTGTTGCCAGAGGGTTTCTTCACCAGTCAAAGCTTTTATGGTGAGTGGCAAAGAAAAGCCACTTTTAGAAAACTCATTACTAGAGTTAACCAAAAAGCATGTAGGAGTTTTCATGGTCAAGAGGAAGAAAGTTCTTTGGTGTGATGAGACCAAAATGGTGCTTTTTGGACATCAGGCAAGACGCTTTGTTTGGCGGACATCAAACACTGCACATCGTCAAAAGCACACCATCCCCACTGTGAAACACAGTGGTGGCAGCATCATGCTGTGGGGATGCTTCTCCCGCAGCCGGACCTGGAAGGCTTGTAAAGGTAGAAGGTAAAATGAATGCAGAAAAATATAAGAAAAACCTGGAGGACAATCTTATTCAGCCTGCAAGAAAAGTATGGTTTGGTAGAAGATTTATTTTCCAGCAAGACAATGACCTGAATCTAAGATGTCAGCTTTTCTGTAAAATGCCTGCAGAGTGTCCTGATTTGTTTTCTATGTCTGATGAAGAAAGACTCAAATTTTTGTTTACACACAAAGTGTTTCCATTTGCACAATTTGCGCTGAATGCTTTTCAACAGCGTAAGAGGACACTTTATGTTTCACTAAAGCTGCTGTCTTTGCACAAATATGTTTTCACTTGGACATTACAGAGGTTTTGTGTGATTTTTTTTGTAAAAAAAAACCAAACTAATTATATCGACCATGATTGATTTATGATTGATTGATTTAAGTGTAAAACATCCAAAATCCAAAATATCTATCTAGGCACTTTATATTTATATGTAATAATTTTATTGTTAAGCCAAGGGATGGTAAAAGATTATTCATGGTAACTTAAAATTTTATATCATTGAGTTGTGATAATGCAATATTTGTGTTAATGTGTGCATCATTTATTGTGCAGGGGGAGGTCTGCAGCCAGACCCCTCTCATTGTTAAGGCATCAGGTAAAGCAGCCACAATCACAACAAAATAAAAGTTATAATCCAACAGTAACACCCTGTAGAAAAGGCAAAAATATGGACAAAATGATAATTGTAACTGAATTGATTGGACAATAGCACAGAAGAGGGAGTTCTGTTGAACTAAGTATCAACCTGGGTTATACAATAGTACTCCCTCTTGTGTGATACTGCTTAACTAAATCAAGGAAAACAATGATTTTTAACTCACTAAATCCTTTTGTGTCTGGAGTAATTTGCTCAAGATATCAACTATACTGCCTTGTTGTGCCTAAAAAGTAATTAGCTCTCAGAGAAGTCTTGGTTGCCTCTGCGCTCATTAATATTACATCATGGGATGCATCAGTCGGGACGATCTCTCTGGAATGGACTATGTGGTCAGAGAGTGTGTGTGTTAGTGTGTCTGAAAAAGTGTGTACATGTATCATGTCCCCTCTACACTGCCCCCTGCAGGTCAACAACAAAGCCAACATAGTGACCAGTCCTAAAGACACTGGCCCTGCCCCTGCACTGGTATACTCACACAGCCTCACCAACAGCCGCACCTCCATCCACAAAACTTCCACACCTCCCCACCTCCCACCCCACTGTGGAGGAGGTACAGGTTCTCCCTTTCACACAGGCTCAGATCATGCCTATTTTGTCTCAGGCTGTCTTGAAATAACATTTAAATTCCTTACCAGGGCTTATAAAATAGGGGTGAAATTATCACTCTCATTTTTAGGCTATCCCTGAATGAAATAGTGTGCAAATGCTTTTTAGACACCGCATCATGTAGCAGTTCAAGCATTACAGAGAGAGCTACCATGAAAAAAAGCTTTCATAATTCATGCAGATGTGTTCATTCATTCATCTGAAATAGCAGAGTGTGCATGGGGCATACAGAGCTTGGCCAGTTCTAATTTGCTGGTTAATGTTGATCTTGAGGAATAAGCCTTTACACACGTTTGGATCTGGATTTTTTGTTTCTAAATCTGTTGTTAGGGGCAACCTTTACCTCAACCTCACCCCCATACCCCCCCCCCCCTTCTCTACAAGAACCCCTGCTCTCTCCTTTTTTCTTACACACTGTGCATGTGCTGCTCTTATGTCACTAAATTTGCTGCTCACGTGCTCTTAGTTTTGTTTTTGCTAGTAAAGTTCCTACTGAGAAAAAAGAATGTGTAGGGATTACTGCTCATGTCGTATGTCTGTGCATGGCTGAAGTGTGAGGATGTCGGCTCCTTAGACTCATTAAGATGCAACCTTCCTGAGGGATTTTGGTCGTCACTCATTGGCTCGCGCATGTTGTCTGCTGACTGGCTGTCTACGTCAGGCCACATGACTGCTGCTGTGCATGATGTCAAAGGCTTTATGTCCCCCCATTTGCTGCTGAGATGATTACGCATGAACATAGGCACATGGCATCTCTCTCTTTCTCTCTCTCCGTCTCTCTATCCTCCTTTCTTTCTCCATCATCATGCTCAAACACCCACACAAACTCAGTGAAGCTCACACACACAGACACAGATGCAAGCTGCTGATTTTATAATCTAGTGTAATCAGGGCGAGTGATTAGAAGGACTGAGTCGGTCATCAGGATCGATTCCACAAAAGCCCAGACATCTGATTACCATGGCAGGGCACTGCTGAGGGCTGATGAGAGAGGACAGACACAGAGAGGCATTAAGTAACAATTACATGCAGGAACAGAGAGAGAGAGATGCACGGGTTGAAAAAGTAGAAATAAATAAATAAAGAGCTTTTACTTGATCTTATACCAGCAACATTATGGTTATTTACTGATACATAGATACAGATTGATAGATATGTACCTATAGATAGATACAAACAGATACACAAAAACATCTCCTCTCTTACAGATGTTGTTATCATACTGTCTTTAACCCTCTTAAATATGATTTCCCACAGTTTTTAATTCATTTCCTCTCTTTAGGAACCACAGACAACTGTGATCCATAACCCAGTGGATGGAAATAAGGTATCACAACAAAACACGCCTCTTGAAATTGTTTCATTAATTTCTGTCATAGTAGTTGTTCCTAAACCCGAGGCTTTTTTCCATTTTAAAATAACAGTTCATTAAATTACTCTCCCTTTTCTCCCTTCTGTACTGTTATATAATCAGCTGTTAATGAAAGATATTCAGTGTGGCATCCTGGTGGCCTAGGGGTCAAAGACCCTCACCATGTAATCACAGCATCACTGATTTAAACCCAGTCACATTTATCCACCCCCTTCTTCCATTTATTCCTCACAGCTTTGTAGGACTACAGATGAAATGATTTCTATTATTAACATCTGTTACTTGTCCATCTTTGTCAGGAATCTATTGAGAGTGCCAACACCACCATAGAGGACGAGGATGTGAAAGGTAGGGAAATGTGTTCTTTGCAACAGACACATATTTCTCTCCTACACTTTGAGGTTTCAACAGTCTACAATTTTCCTATCAGATCAGTAATTATCTTCTGTGTTTTTATATTTTTGCAGTGCTGTAAAATGCACAGTAACTCATCATCACTATGTAGTCCACCCTGTCCCTTTTTTTGTGACTCTCTGTCATTTACTGAAGTTTTTCCATCTTATGTCCAGTATTAATTCAGGACTTGAGGTATCCATGTCTGTTTTAATTAGGGATGCACGATATTATTGATATGATACTGGTATCGGCAGATATGAGAAATTCTGCTGATATTTACGACTGATATTTTGATTTAAAAAATCTGCCCATATCAGCTGGAAATAATGACCGCACCAACAAATAAGCTAATGGAGTTTTTAGGACCAACAAACCTACATCAGCTGATGACTTTTTCTTTATTCATTCATTCATTCTTTATTATTTTGTTCATCCTCAAACTTCAAACAGTGTGTTTTTAGGACTGAAATTTTAGGTCTAAACTACAGATGAATATTGGTATCAGCTAAAATTAATTTGTAAATATCAGCATGTCAGACATCAACAAAAAACATCCAATATTGTGCATCCCTAGTTTTAATGTGTGTACGTTAAGGGCAGCACATAAAAAGCAACTAACTATGATTGTGCTTACATCAAAATAGAGCAATCAGGATGGTACATAATATTGAGTATAAGGAACATACAGTACAGTGTTTAAGTCATGCATTGAAGAAATAATTCACTTGTGGGCAACATTCAAAAATGTTTTGTGACAGGGAGGGAGGTTATTAGTTAAGGGTAAAATTTATTTTTGAAAAACAACCAAGAAATGTCTGTGTAAATCAGTGTATGGGGTGGACCTGTGGAGTTGGTTTGGTAATAAGTTGAAACTAGGTACATAAAGGTCCATGGTGAGGAAGTTATGTGAGAGATGTTTCTGAGGATGGATATTTGAATTTTAAACAAATTAGGATTGATGCATTATTTGTGATTAATCACAAGAGCTTTGTTTTTTAAAATCTCATTCTACTGCAGCATCCCTCTATAGCCACAGGGATGGATAATAAGTACACCACTATGCCTTAATGTCTCATTTCAATTTAAAAATCTCACAGACAGCTCAGAAGAAAGTCAGAAGTCATCTGCACCTTATGTTCTCAAACATTTTCCTTTTTACCATTCCCTTATTTCCTTTTCAATCCATAAGAAGTTTGATCTACCCGAAGTTCTTTCAAAATAAAAGCAGGTCTGTGCCCAAACAGGAAATCAATCACCCTTAGTTTAAAACAGAACCAAAGTCCAAACTGAAAAAAGTTTAAATGCAAAGGTGGATTTTGATAATGTGACAAAGGAGGGATTCATCTCAGTTAACTACAAATATACTAAGATTATTTGGCTTTATAAGTCCTTAGAATCTGACAGTCCTAATTGTTATTTATTCTTTTTTGTGTGGCAAACAAACAGAGAGGGGTCTGGCTTGTTTAATAAAGCAGAGTAAACAGTCTGCTTACAGAAAAAGAACGTGTCCTCCATGAACAGATTCTAATTTATAGCAAAGCAGCACATAGCTTACGTGGCTTGGTTAGCTGCATAAGCTACATTCATAATTTAGCTACGTAGCAAAAGCCAAGCTCATAAAGCAGCTACGTATTAGCTATGTTCTCCATGTAGCTACATTAACTTAAGCTATGTTAGCTAAAGCTCATGTTGCTAAAACTAACTTAGCTACACTGGGTTACGTAGTAACGTTAGTTACGTAGCTAACACAGCCATGTTTGCTTTAACTAAAGTTGAAAAAACTATAGTAAGCCATTGTTTGTGTAACTACTTCTAAAACAGGTCTGTATAATTTAATCCTGGGCCACACCTCTGATCTTTTTCTCTATTTTATTTTTGAAATGTTGCTAAATCTGTAATGTTTGCACTGTGGTGTTTTCATGAAAGTGCCTGTCAGTCTGTTTATGAATTAAGTACAACTCAAAAAACCAATCTATAACTGGAAATACATTGTAATGTCAAATTACGGCACTTCCATTCTGTAATAGACGGCATCTCAGATGTGAGAGTGGCTGTCAGAGATGTTCATTCTGCAGCCAGACTGTATTCAACAAACTAGGGCTTTATGTTTTTAACTAAATTGTAAATACATTTGTTGAAATATGAGTTACAAGAGGAAAAGTGAGAAAAGGGTAGTGATACACAAGTTTCACTTCTACCTACACCAATTGGATGCTGTTACTTTAATTTTCTTAGTTTTTGTCATGTTGCTTAAACTTTGGTTTGAATTGTGGTCCAGATCCCCTGAGTTTGTCTGCTCTGAAGTTATCAGTATGAGATTATTGACTAACATAGTGATATCACACTTTAGCTTCTATAAAGATCTTCTGGTAACAGAGGTGTGTAGCAGCTCATGACTTCTTTTCCTGTGTGGGAGGAGGTTTAAGCTTTATTAGATACAAATAAGAGGGTGGGGGGCTTTGATGAGAAAAAGGCCATGAACCCTGTTTTTACTGGTTTACACTTGCTTGCTTTCTTATTCTGTTCACACACCTTTTTATGTTTGCAGTTTAACTCAATCTTTTTCCATACTTTGTTTTTCTTTCCTGTCTGTTTTGTTGGAAAAATAAATATTTCTCCATAATCCCTTTTCTTCTTTTTCTCATACATAAATGTAACACTCCCTCATCTCTGTTACATCCTGACTGAACATAAACACACACACACTGCCATCCATGCGACCTCTGACAGCCCTCCGTCTGGGCAGCTTAGTGAGCGGTATCTTGAGCTCTAAGAGCCGTTCCTCACAGATGTCTGACTCAAGGCAGACTCCCACCTCCTCAGTTCAGAGTAAGTCGCTTCTCAGTGGGGGGAAGATGCCTTGTTTTTTCCCCCTCCTTTTACCCCATCATCGATAAACAAAAGTGTCATAATCCTGTGTTCAGATTATTTCCTGGGTGTTGATACAGTCTATAGTTTAAGGTTACTGGTTTCCAAATTCCCCAAACCACTGTTTTGACCCCTAAATATCTTCTCCCTCTGTCTAGTTTAATCTCCTGTATTTGAAATGAAGATGCCCTTCTACTTCTAAAAATATTCCCCTCTCCCTTTTCTAGCTCTCTTTTTGTCTGACTTATCTGAACTTTGACTCACACAGTGAAAAGCTAATTCACATACACCTTCATGCACACACACAGTTGTAGCTTATAGCTTTAAGGGCACTAAAGTAATGATTTTTTTATTTCTTCATTATTTAACATGTCATTTTGTTGCACAAATTGAGTAATTTTTTTAATATCCCCCAGCCTGCACCAATAACAATAAAGGTAACTGTCAACATTATTGAGTTAAAACTGCTTTTGTAGAAAGTACTTGCATCTGAGCATTGGTTTGTCTCTGTGAATTTTGAGCTTTGTTGGGTGAAAGGAATCGTGTCATCTTGCATTTTCCTGCCTGATATCACTATTAGTCATGGGAGGCTTTCTTCTTCTTTTTGTTTTGAAAGATATAAAAGAAAAGAAAACAGTGAATTAACCCTCTGAGTGCCTTCCATTTCTAATAAACTTTAAATCCTGCTAATTCATAGAGTAGAACCCATTTGAAGCTGATTTGATGTCAGATTTTCTTTACCTGCATTCAAACTTTACATTTTGCCTGAAATACTGAATACACCACTATCTCCTCATCCATCTTTGTTCATGATGTTGTTTTTTCACCCTGTGTTGTAGCCCGCAAACAGGAAATTATCAAAGTCACTGAACAGTTGATTGAGTCTATCAACAATGGAGACTTTGAGTCCTATGCGTAAGTTTCTCCATCCCTCAAACACTGCACAGATTATTGGTTATTTCCTGACATCCTTTACTGATTCTTTGCTCTGTTTGTGCTACACAGCAAGATTTGTGATCCTGGTCTAACTTCCTTTGAGCCTGAGGCCCTTGGAAACCTGGTGGAAGGACACGACTTCCATCGCTTTTACTTTGAAAATGGTGAGTACAAATATTACATCTGCTGAATAAAAACAGACCTAACAATCAAGGCAGCTTTGTGTGGTCCAGTGATGTCACACAATACAGTGCCTATAAAAAGTATTAATTCCCTTGGATGTTTTACCTCTAATTGATTTGATTTCATAAATCAATCATGGCCAATATAATCTGACACTTTAATATCCGAGTGATAACAAATTTTTTACAAAGTAATGTCAGTTAGAAATGTGTAATATGAAATAAGTAACTGCATAAATATTCACCCTCTTTAAAGTGAATGGCCTAATTCAACAGAGCTCCAACTAATTGGTGTTAGTAGTCTCACAATTAGTGAAATGGGGATCACCTGAGTGCAGTGAAAGTGTGTCAAGTGATTATAGTATAAAGACACCTATGCCTGGAAATTCCAGTCACTGGTTAATCAGTTTTCCTGGCTACCATTACACCATGAACACAAAAGTACACTCAAAGCAACTCAGAAAATAGGTTATTAAAAAGTTTGTCTGGATGGATAAAAACTTCCATAATCCAAGGCACTGAACATCCCCCAGAGTTCAGTTAAATCACTCAGCAAGAAATGGAGGGAAAATGGCATGTGTCTAAATCTGCCTAGATCGGCAGTCCTCACAAACTTAGTGACCGTGCAAGAAGGAGACTAGTGAGAGAGGCCACCAAGGCACCTATGACTACCCTGAAGGAGTTACAAGTTTCAGCAGCTGAGATGGGAGAGACTCTGCATACAACAACTGTTGCCCAGGCTATTCACCAGTCAAATTTTTATGGGAGATTGGCAAAGAGAAGCCACTGTTGAAGAAAACTCTTATCAAATCTCCACTTGCCAAAAAGCATGTAGGAGACTCCATGGTCAAGTAGAAGCAAGTTCTTTGGTGTGATGAAGCCAAAGTGGTGCTGCTTGGCTGTCAGACACAACGCTGTGTTTATCAGACATCGAGCACTGCACATCATCATGAGCACACCGTCCCCACTATGAAACACAGTGGTGGCAGCACAATGCACTGGGGATGCTTCTTGGCAGCTGGCCCTTGAAGGCTTGTAAAGGTAGAGGGTAAAATGCAAAATAAAGGAAAATCTAGGAAGATTGTTTTATTTGGTCTTCAGGAGAACTACAGCTTTGGGAGAAGATTTATTTTCCAGCAAGACATTGACCTGAAGAATACAGCAAAGCTGCGCACAGATGGTTGAAAGACAACAAGGTGCATGTCCTGGAGTGGCTGAGTCAAAGCCCAGACCTCAATCCAATAGAGAATTTGTGGTTGGACTTCACAAGGGCTGTTCACGCCCAATCCCTATGCAACACGACAGAGCTTCAGCAGTTTTGCAAAGAAGAATGGTATAAAATTGCAGTGTCCAGATATGCAAGCCTGATTGAGGCCTTGTACACACGTAGCTGAGTATTTTCTAAAGCGAATATCCCCCTTCATTCATTTTTAAAAATACTTTCATCCACACCTGATCGTTTACAAAAAAAAACCTCGTCCACACGTAACCGGCAAATCCGCCTTTAGATGCTGCTCTAAGCATGCCAAACCCATAGGTTGCAGTGTTTCCAAAATCTCCACTTTGGCTGGAGTTTTCAGAAAAGATAGTTTTTAATGACGTAAAACTGTGGTTTCGTGTGGATGACAGGCCTAAACGTATAAAAATATATGCGGTTTCCCAGATACCTGGCTACGTGTATGCAAGACCTGAGATTGATCCACCAGCCAAAAGTGTATTTACTAAGTAATGATTTGAAGGGCGTGAATATCTATGGTCTAACTTACTTTGCCTCACATATTTTTATTTAACTGACGTTTATTTGTAGAACTCTGTCTTCACTTTGACATTAAAGAGGGTTTTGGTAATTTTGTTTACCTTTATAGGCACTGCATATCATGGTTACAACATGAATTGGTAAACAAGTTTATTATCAGAGCAGTCACAGTGTCAAATGCTTGTTCATTCCTCTTCTGTCTTGAGTCATAGTAGTTCCTGTGGTTTGCCGTTTTCTTAATGGTGCAACCACAGAGTTGACTCTGACCAGAAGTATGTTAGACAAAAAAAATGTGGCCCTCAGAAGGATACGATTGTGTGTTAACTAAACAATGTCAGTCCGTTAAAGCTTTTCCAGGTGCTCTCACCATAAACAGAAGAATGTTATTAACATTTGTTTAGCGACTCATCCTAAATGATCTGAAGATTGAGTTGTTTGTTTCCTTTTAAGCACTTAGGAGGGAAAATTGATGTGTAATCCTTACCCAGAAGATGTTCCTCCCTCAGCATTTTTTCCCAGAAAATGGATATGTTTTAACCTCATTTCAACTTCTTGTATACAGCAAGGGTCACTAAGTTGGAATACCAGTTCCTAAGAATTTGGGCTGTTGTTTAATAAATCAAAATGAATGTGCTGATTTTCACTTTGATGGGAAGTAGCACAAAGACCAAAGACCAAATTTGGAAGATGAGAAATTCCATCATTTGTTGCATGCCATTTTAAATTTTCAGCCAGCTACACATTTCAAAAATGTTAAGAAAGTGGAAACAAAAGGCAGGGAAAGTGAACACAAAATAATAATGGTATCAGTGGAAATACTGGCAACGTGATTCAGTACAAAAAGAGCATCCTGGAGATGTTCTTGTCTCTGAGCTTTTTCCAATCAAGCATTGACCTTTAGTGTTTTGCAAACTGTCAGTTGCAAAAAGTCAAAATCTGTTCTGATTTATGCCTTACACAGTGTCCCATTTCTTAGATTTGTGATCATACCAATCATTAAATACCTGCAAAACTGTAGAACTGGATCAAGGTTGGTTAGACGGACAGACAGGCTTCATTGATCCCAAACGGGGAAATTATGGTGTTAAAGCAACAAGTAATCAAACCGATAAGGCAGAAGAAGAATCAATACACGGTAAATAAGCTCTGAAACTTATGTTGTAAATGTATAATTATGTGTACAAGCGGTAAGCGATTTAATATTACAAATAAAGTTTCCAATAAGGTAAAACAAAAATAAGCATGAAAATTAGAATTAAAATCAATAAACACTGGGTTTATTACTGTTGAAACTAGAATGTGAACATTGGTTGTCTGGAGGTAGAGAGGTAAATGTGTAAAAATAAGTGAACACCCTGATCACAGCTGCAGATGTCTCTCATATTTATTAGAACTGTTGTGTGTATTGCAGGGATTAGATATTTTAAGATGCATGTACACTATGCAAAGAAATATTATGAATATTAACAACCAACAAAAACTACTAACATACCAATAAAGTAATTTGAATGTTCATGATGAAATGTGCAAATTTAACAGAGCAGATGAGAAAGGTGTTTGAATGACACAAAGACTTGGGATGACAGGGTGGTAGTTCTCTGCTAGACAGAGGTGAGCTGTTATAGATTTATTGCCTTAGGCAGGACAGATTTCTTGTACCTGTCCTTGTGACAGCAGAGCTGCACCAGTCTGCTGGAGAAAGTGCTCTGCTGTTTGTCCAGCAGAGGGTGATAGGGGTTATCCAGATTCTCATTAACAAAAACGAACAAATAACTAAAAATAAAATAAAAACATTATTTAGTTTGAAAAAAAGAAAAACTACAACTGTTTAATGTGCTTACCAAACTAACCAAATTAAATCAAATTATGGACAGATTATCCTTAGTATAGGCTTTTACACTGGCATACTGACAGATACATCATTTATGAATCTGGCGTGATGAAACACATTATAGATGAGCTTGTTTATTGCAGAAGTTAGAGATGGCTTCTTTTCTTAAACATTATTTTTGAAATTCTTTAAGAACTTGTGAGTACCTTGGACACTGACTTAATGAATTATGCAAGAGTGGCATTCAGTTTGTGTGTGCACACAAGTGAATATTATGTATTTACACTTTAACCACATATCTTCAGTACCATACCTACTTTAACCTCTAGCATTACAGTGAATATGTCAGGCCACTCCTCTCCACTCCGCTCCGTTTCCCAGCCCAAGGCAAGGGAGTGCAAAATAGCCTGATTTGATGGTTAAGACTACACACAGTGGTAATTTTGGGTTTTGAGTTTTGTTCAAATTTGAATAAATCAAATGAAAAGTGAAGAATAGCTTTTTTTGGTGTCACCTGACAGGTACCCTATATTAAAAAAAAAACCCAAACACTAAAATGAATAAAAATGTCCCTTAAAAAAGCCTATGTGCAAAATAAAAACTTAATGCAACCAAAGAACAGCATTAAAGAATAATTAAAAAAAAAAATTAAGATTGTAAACAACAAGATTAAAAGAAACACAAATAAAGAACTAATGATATATTAAAAAATTAAGCCTAGCATAATTTCGTATGTTTTTAAAATATGACACATTTCTCACTATCCCTGCTTGCATTAATGCTGATGCGCTACACTGCTACTGCAGCTCCTGCTGCTGGCAAAGCTTAACCTCCTCCCCCCTAGCCTCCTCTTTTATGGCATAAAGCTTGTTGCACCCTCATATTCAGATTCATGCTACTGTGGATTAATTGGTGTCTAGCCATGCGCTCCCTGGAAAGTCAAAGCATGCTGATTGGAAAACCCAGGGAGCATCTTTTGAGTAAAGCTCTCTCTCTGCAAAGTATAAATTTAATAACCATTCTGTAGTGAAATGGTTAAATATATGACGAGTGTTCCTGACTGAACTATCATAATCTTGAGCCAGACCTAAAATCCAGTTCACTGTTGATGTAGCAAGGCTACGTTGCTGGTGTAATCACCAGCACCTTTCAGAAACTCCTTTTATGCAAAGATCTTCATGTTGATGAAGCTGCTGAAGCTGTGTTGGGTTTTTGAGGGGATTGAGGGAGATGAGGAAAGAGAGACAGGTAGAGACAAACAGAGAGTGAGTAAGATTTATGGCTGTCCAGGCTATACATTTATCTTAATTCTTATTTTCTTTCTTTAGGCTATAATGTGAATAATTATGGTAACATTATGTGTGGTATTAAGTATAACCATGACTGGACATTCTAATATTAGCTGTAAAAACCAAGATGATAATAAAATGGAGAGGACTGATAATGGTGGTTACCGCTGATGAAGTTGGGCTGCTGTTTAATTTATTTTAGCATTTATGATAATGATAATAGATGTAAGGCTGAATAATATATAAAGACCCAGATTTTTTGTGCACCATTTTATGTGTAAATGGTTCATTCATGAACATGGGTTAAATTGTTTCTTCAAATCACACAAAAAAAATTCCTCATAAACAAGACCATGGCTGAGATTATGACCCTTAGAGCAAAACAACACAAATGAATAATGACTGCTATAAATGGTAGAATGTCCCCAGTCTGGGTAAAGATAGTGCAGATAAACCAGATATGTCCTAGAAACCTCAATCACTTGGCAGGCCTGTGCTTGTCCACTATCCAACATCAACATATGGAGTCTTTTAGTTCTGCTTGTTTTTGTTTCAGTTAATACTCCTTCTAAGAAGGGGTCATTGTTTTGTTTTTGAGCTGTCATGCAGCTGTGTCTTCTTCCGTACTGTATGGGATATTAACTGAATTTTGCTCCATGTAATCAGTCTTGTGGTTTCTCTTCCAGCCCTATCCAAAGGGAATAAACCAGTGCACACCATCCTCCTGAACCCACATGTGCACCTCATTGGTGAGAATGCAGCGTGTATTGCCTATATCCGACTCACCCAGTACATGGATGGCGGCGGCATGCCTCGCACCATGCAGTCTGAGGAGACCCGTGTGTGGCACCGCCGAGAGGGCAAGTGGCAGAACATCCACTTCCACCGCTCCGGCTCTCCCAGCATCCCTTCCCAGTAAGAGATAGTAAGAGACACACAGCCACTTCCAGTAATTTAACTCCTTATGTGGTCAGTGTGGTCAGTACACTGTGACATCAGTGTTGGGTTTGATTAAAGAAGCAAACCAGCACCTCAGTTAGTGGGAGACATTGCAAAAAGTATAAACTGTCTTCTGCCTGGTGTCGAGTTACCCTCTTGAAGTGAACTAACAAAAAAGGAAATAGTTGTCTAAGCCAAACCACTTAGAAGCTTTTACAAAGAGTCCCTCCCTGTTGTGATAAATAATTACATGATTTTCAACAGATAGAATGGTGTCCATCCCATTTCTACAGGGCACCTGAGTCGCTTGCTTTCATCACTCACAGTAATTTTTGTAGCGAGCCACAGTTCTTTTGCCAAAAATGTGTAGTGCTTTAAAGTACTTGTTCACACACCAGCTTTTGGCTAGAAAGAAGCCAGTTTTCCCAGTTCTGTTCTGTTTGGAACAACCGCTGAGGCTAAGAGGGGCAAGAGAACGACAATAGATGAAGCTGAGGAGAGAAAAAGAGAGTGGCCAAGTGAGAAGGTCTACAAATGTAACTGCTGACAGTGTAAACATCCCTGCTGATAATATTCATGAAGATCGTCATGTCGCATTCAGCTGTGTCATTATCAGTGTCTATATTGTCTCATGTTAACACTTAACGAGGAGTTAAAATATCTAATTATTCTAAGTTATTTCTTAGGTTTGCATTAAAATAAATCCATCTTATGCTAGAAAATGACTTCATTCCCTTTCAATCTTCAAGTTAGCTTTATAAGCCAGCATGTAATGAATTATCATCTACAATACTCCTTTCTAGCCATGGACTATAGTTTTCATGGCAGCAGCTTTGAAAAAATAAACTGGATCAGTTATCACTTTGAACTTTAATATGAAAAAAAGTTAAAAAACAAAAAAGATGTGAGCTGTTCAGCAGCATTAAATGTAACAAGTAGCAAACAAATGATATGGCTTACACAGTCTCACTTATACATGATAGATCTAATATGGAAAAAATCCAGTGAAGATTTGAGTGGGGGTCTAAGAAAAATCTGGTTAAGAATTGCAGGCTCGTCAGCCTGCATGAAGGTATTGCACAGGTTTGTTTGATGTTGTTTGCTTGATGTGCACTTTTCTCTGCTCTTATTCAGTGCCTATAAAAAGGTTTCCCCTTTTATTGATTTTACAAATCAATCATGGTAAATATAATTTGGCTTTTTTGACAAAAAAAAAATCTTTGTCAAGTCAAAACAGATCTCTACAAAGTAATGTCAATTAAGCAAAATATGTAACGAAAAATAAGTAACTAGTTACATATTCATAATGATTGTAGTATGTAGTTTGAAGACAGCTATGTTTGGAAGTTCCAGTCGCTGGTTAACCAATATTCTTTGCTACCATTACACCATGAAGACAAAAGAACACAGTCAAATGGAAGAAAGTTTTTTGGGCTGATGGGAGCAAAATGGTGCTTTTGGGCTATCAGACAAGACCCTGTGTTTGACAGACACCAAAGACTGCACATCAGCACAAATGCACCATCCCCTCTGTGAAGAAAGGTGGTGGCAGCATCATGGCGGCTGGGCCTTGAAGGCCTGTAAACGTAGAGGGTAAAATGAATGCAGCAAAATAGAGAAAAATCCCGGAGGACAATCTTATTCAGTTTGCAAGAGAAGTACGGCTTTGGAGAAGATTAAGGGTGTACTCATACTAGGCCATCTGTACCGTGCCTGGGCCCATTTCAGCCTAAAGTCCAGTACGTTTGGCCAGTGTGAGTGCGAAGCATGGCACGCATCATGGCCCCGGCATGGATGCAAATGAAGGAGCACAAGCGCGGGAATGTGACGTAGCGTGAAGTTACAACAAGAGGACCCGCCTCAGAGAGCCCACCAGGCAGCAGCTGCATGCTAGAGACGGCAGGATCCCAGTCCAATCCACATTTCTGACCAGTTTCTGGCAAAGTCAGGCTTTAATGACTGTGAGAGGATTTTTAGGTTTGTAAAACAAAGCTTCTTCCCTTGTTTTAGCCATAAACAGCAGCTCACAGTATAACAAACACCTTTCATCCTCCGTGGGTAAAGGAGAGTGCCAAATAAGGGGACAAGTGTGTGCCGGGTTTAATCACACGGCTAATTTAACCTCTCTTATTAAAAAAACATAATTCCAAACTATCATCCACTGAAATAACTTACCTCTAATTCTATTTCATGTCACCAAGAAGTGAAAGTGGGATCTTGATCGTGGCATTTTCACCTCCAGCTCTCATCAGATGGTTAAAATTGCTCTCGTCATGGTATAAAAACAAAAAAAACTTTTAACTGAACATTTAATCCTGCTCTGGACACGTGAGAGCTTGTTTGGTGCATCAGGCATCCAGGATTACGCTGAGAAAAGGCAAAAACGAATGCCAAGGGGATTCAGATAGTATAAGGACACGCAGAGGAATGACTGTGGGGGCTCATATGAGTTAAAAAGTCCAGGTTTCATTCAGCAGAAGTGCCTGGAACTCTGAGCAGGCTCCAGATTATATGCTGTGAGCGATAATGCTCCACTATGAACTGCTTTCTCTCTCTCTCCTCACTGTGCTCTGTATAGTTAATGTAGCTGGTTCCAGGTCAGGGGAAATATACTGGTGTAAGATCAGATATCGTATAAATCTGTAACTATTTTACAGCCTAAAAAACAACACTTATGCATACTTAGTCATCAGTGGTGGATGCTTGTGTAATGAAGTCAGTGCGTGACTTATCCATGCCCAGGCTTGGATGCGTTGAGCAGTGTGAGTGTGGGCCAAAGGGGGGACAGGGGAGTGGGTCAAATGGGCTTCAGCACGGTTAGAGTACGGCACGGTACGGATGGCCTAGTGTGAGTACACCCTAATGTTTCAGTCAGACAATGACCCAATGCATACAGCGAAAGCTACACAGGAATGGTTTAAAGACAACAATGGAGTAAAATTGCAGTGTCCAGATATTCAAGCCTGATTGAGACTTATTCACACAGACTCAGTGCTGTGATTGCAGCCAAAGGTGCATCTACTAAATACTGGCTTTTTTTTTTTTGTCAAAAAAGCCTAGTTACATCGACCATGTTTGACTTCTAAATCAATAAATGGGTAACACATCCAGGGGGGTGAAAACTTTTTAAAGGTGCTGCTATTCTGTCTAGCGCTAAAGCTTGTTTATAAATTTAAATGTGCAAAATTTACATAAAACCCTGCACAGATGTTCGTGCAGTCTGAAGAATCTTAATCTTCTTGATTTCTGTTTTTACAGCAGCTGTTGTTTAACTCTCAGCAATCATGGATTTTCTAAATTCCTAGGGTTACAACTTAGACACAAGTGAGGAAAAGTTTGTACAATCTGATTCTTTGGGCAGAATAGAGATTCAGTTCTCTGTGTAACCCATCCATGTACAGTGTATTGATTATTTTCTCTCTCTCTTTCACAGTTAATGGAATATCAACATGTTGAAAAAACAAAAAGAAAAAAAAAAATCCCATCAGCAAATCTAGCGGGGCAGTCAACTAGCCAACCCATGACTCCCCGTGTGATCTTTGACCCTCCTATAAGGACATGACATCGCACAGGACAAGTATCAATATGTTTTACTGTTATGGCATTTTATTAATGGACATCATTCGAAACCACCGCCGGGTGGCTGCACACAGTATTTGGACATTATGAAACAAGCATATTGACAACATATTTTTTGTTTGTTTTTTAAGATGTTTTGGTATGCATTTTAAATATAAAATAGAGATGTTTAAAAATCTACTACTGTAACCTCTCCCAAAAATTAGTTCTGTATTTTTATGTGTATTTCTGTGTGTGCAATACAAAAAAAAAAACCTTTGGAAGATCAGAATGTTAAAATTAAGCTTGCTTTAGTTCTGGTGATGTATATACATTGTGATTGTTGATAAAAACAAAAACAAACATTGAAATTGCTATTCTTGCTAACAGAGGAATTAAGAGTTTAAGTAAAATCCAGTTTATGAGCTACATTTATGTTTGCTATGAGCTAAATCATACTGTTTGAACCGTACAATTTCAACCTATAATACTAATTTAAATGTAAAGAAAAGCAGAGCAGCTTACACTTTGCATTGAGATATGTTTGCCTTTATATCAGTGAATTAAGAAATAAGAGAATGTAGCATATATGTAATATATGAAAATCCAAGACTATTGTGTAGTGCATGGGGGGATTATTGTAAGTAAGATCATATGAAACTATAATATCTTATGTTTGATTTGTGAATCACTGACTTGTTTGTTTGCATTCGTTAATGTTGTGCATCAGTCCTGTCCCAAATGTTTCTAATGTCCTCCAGTATCATGGAACTGTTGTGAAAACAATAACATACTTATGGTTAACATCCAGCTTAAATATCAGAACCTCATATCTTAGAAGAGGAAAAATAAACTCCTGGTTGCCGAAGCACCCCTTGCATTTTTTATAAAAATGAGAAGCAAAGAAGCTCATTTTTCATAATGTTTGTACTTGTATTGTAGGACTGTATGTAGGGTTTCTGTTGTCATTTTATTCCTGTCATTTCCAGTGTGTTACTTCGCCAATTGCACAGAAAAGGTGGAGATGATGAAGATGGAGCAAAAGCACTACAGTGTCTACTTAGGAGGTGTTAACCTGGCGGTCTGGAAGCGTTGTGAAAGCGTTGGATTGAAGAGTGTTGCAGTCAGATGGAGGATGGTGTGACAGCAGCAAAGAAGAGTTGGACTGCAGAAAAAGTTGGGATGTCTTCCTTGACCATCAGTGCTTCTAACAGCCAGTGGTCTTTGAACCGCTGCAGGACAATGCCAGTGTCTTTGTCATCCTTACTGTTTGCTCTTTTCAATTGGTTGGTCTCTTTTTTAAGGGAAAAATATGATTAACATTTCTTTTGACGAAACGTATGATGTCAATGCAATGCACCACTCCTTACATGGTGTGTACCCGTTGCCAGCACGGCGATGGATGGCTTAACATGTTTATGAAATAAATAAATCAGCTCAAAGGTGTGATAATGAATGAGTTTTAACTTATTTTGTGTTGCTTGTTGATAATGGCCGAAGAGCATGGGTGAGAGATGAAGTAAATTATTTGATACATCCTTTATATTAATTCACTGTTCCAATATTGTAGAAAATAACCCTAAAATGGATTCAGTTGGGGCTTGCATGCAACAGAATTTATCTTCCCGAGGTGGCATTATACCAGCAGGTTGCCTCTAAGGGTTATATGTATCTAACTTTAGTATTCTAGCTGCTAAATGTTGTTGCTGAAATTATCAGAAGAAGATAAGGTTAGAAAATCAAACTGTTTGCATAGTAAGTTACAGCGAAACTTAACTGATAGCCCTGGCTCTTATTAACTTTGATATATTTTTGGGCTTCTTTTTTGTGCCTTCATTGGTAGAGAAGGACAGTGGACAGAATCAGAAACCAGGATGAGAGTGTGGAAGAGACATGCAGGGGAGGCCAGACCTGAACCCAGGCAGCCCACGTAAATGGCCATCTGCACCCCATGGCTTTTTTAATTTAACTTATAAAATTCCCCCTGCCTTTATTCAGGACAGGCCTAAATATGAGGCAGGTCTTTTAATTCATTCTACACAAAACTTGCTCAGCAAAGATGGGAAAGACTATACAGTTGCTTTTTTCATCAGAAATAAAGTTTTACTGTGTACAGTATTAGGGTTTTGATAAATGAACAAATCGTTTATTTTAACTTTAATTGTCAGAAAGCTCATAGTTGCCAAGCAGGTGCATCATGGAGAAGTAAGAGAGACCCCTGTAACATAAAAATAACCTCTGATGAGTGCTGTGCTGGCCTATTTGACCTTAAAACATATCAGAATGTCTTAGGAGTGTTGTTATAGCATTAAAATTTTATAACTAACATTTAATAATCCAAAGACCATACAAGCAGCAGATTTGCTGCTGAGATTTCTCCAGTACCTGTGACGTCCAGCTGAGGGCAGCATCTGCAACTGCCATAAATTTCCCCTGTTCAGATGTCAGATGAAATGGTGCAAATTAAGTCTTAACTACTCTGACAAAACTCTTTAAAGTTTCCTGAATTTACCTGGGTAAATTTTGATTTTGTCCTGAAATTTCCCTGCTTGCCCCCTAATATTTTACCCTCCATCCATCAACTGACAAACTGCAGGAAAACTTCCTGCTGAGAGGGACAAGTGTGAAAGCAAGTCAGGGGATTTTTCTGGACAGTATATGAAAAAGGCTCAACCCTTGTGCCCTGTTAAGACCACATTTTGTAAAGTCAATTAAAATGCAATAAAATTTTGATGGAACAATATTAAAATATTTTCTCTATTAAAGGGTTGTTAATAAATATATATCGTGATTTTTAAAATCAAATTAAAGATCCAACCCTTTTGATACCTATTTTGTTCAGAAATCTCAAACCTTCTGTGAAAAAATATACAAAAAATCGAACATTCTGATAACTATTATTTTATATATCATTATTTTCACTAGCTGACCAGTCTCAATGATAGACCATAACTTCAATTTGGTGAATAAATGCTTTTTCTTTTTGGAGTGTAATATTAAACAAATTATAACACATTTTACTGTTAACAGCAAATCTTTAAATGGTGAAATCCATGGAAATATTTGTCATGAATATTCTCTCTCTTTATTCATATACTATGAGGCTACATTCACACTGCATTCACACTGCATGTGTTAATACTTTTGCTTGGATCTAATTTTTTTTGTTTGGCTGTTCACACCATGGTCAAATTTCAAAAGATCAGATTTGTATCTGATTTAGTACCACATATCAAAATGTCAGATTCAGTGTGACTTACGCAGTTTACACGGTCAAAAAAGAAATCAGTTACAAGTCACATATGTGCAAATAAGTCAGATGTAGGTCACTTTTACGGCAGTTTGAATGTATCCTAAATATCAACTTCAGCTCTTATCTTGAGCAATACGTTTTTACTTTGAAGGGTGGCTGCACCTGCATAAACAAAAATCTCTGTCTCAGCATTGTTTACTTTTTTTCAGCTTGCAGTTGGCTGTGCTAGGAATTGTTATGGAAAAGCTGTGCATGTTGGAACTGCCAAAGGGGTCACAGGGGTCATGTTGATAAATACTATGTATTGAAGGGGTCTGGGAGTATTTTTGATCTCTGAACTACGATGATACATGAACAGATTGACTGAAGAGTGTTGTCTGGGGTAAACTTCTTGTTCTCTTGGTCCCTGTAACCATGAGAAAGCCTGTATATTCAAATGCATAGTTTCATGTGTATAATGTGTGTATATGGGTGGATGCATGGCATGCCTGTTTGTGCCAGTGGGTGTTTATGTGTGTATGTGATAGAGGGGTATTCAACCTGAAGCCCAGTCATCTGTTGCACACACACCTACACAGGCACTTACACACACACATGCATATGTTCTTATTTCTCCATGAAGACACAAGGTAGCAATCTCTGGAATCTATATCAGAGAAAATTACCCATTTTGTTTTTTATTTGTGACAATGGCCTGTTATCCTCATTTTTGACAGAAATTAAATAAAACCATGCGGTTTTTGGAATTTACATCTTAGGGCACATTTGTTCCTTTGTGGGAGACTATATGGAAGGCATTAACCAACCACGGATTAATATAAACATAAAATCTGAAGTCCTACCATCAAGATAAATGCATCACATGACCAAAAAAAAATCCTGAATTTATACTGTTACGGCCATGGAAGAAAAATATAGGTGTAGTGGATTATCATATAAAATCACCAAGCAGCTCGTTTCAGGACAGTCTGTTGTTAGCTGATGTCACTGCCTTCATTGAAAGGTAACAGCCAGCTACATGCTGTGTTTTTGTTCATTTGTGAGGTTAATTACAGATTTTTTTTTTTCACTTTGCAGGGACTTTAACTTCAGAGGCTTGCCAATCTACCTCCAAGGTCCGCCAGAAAGGTGACTGGGGAAGCCATAAAAGTGCAGCATATTGACATTTAAAAAAAAAAAAAACGCACACAACTACATGCATTCTTCTGCAAAGAAACAGGAAACCACAGGCTATATCATTCTTTACCTGTAGTTTTAAGAAAGGGTAAAAAAATGTGGTTATAATGGAAATTGAAAAAAAAAAAAGAAAGAAAAAAAAAGAAAAAAATTTAATAAAAAACACATTCTCCCCAAATATCATGACCGGGGACTAATCGCAGCCAAAGTTATCCCAAAAATAAAACTCAGCACTAAAAAAACATCTTAGCAGGGCACAAGGGTCAAGTGTTTTTAAATCTTTTATGGTTTAATTACAGCTACAAACGTCATATTTTGTAAGTCTGCTTGTAAATCAGCAGCCCTAATGCATCAAATATAACACGACACAAAACTTTACATTTGTAAATTTTTATTCTCTATCAGCCATAGACACACTTCAGCCATTTTATTTTTGTCTCTTTGAATTTTGATACAGTAATACATGCCCTTATAGATATTTATATATGCATTGTATATGTATATAACTGTCATCATCACAGAAAAGGGATGCTGATTCTTAAAATTAAAAGCATACCTGTCACAGTGAACTTCCACTAGTTTGCATTTTACATTTTTCTAAATCACAAAAGTAAACAGTGAGAGTTAAATAATAAATACATTACATGTTGTAGATACAGTAGCAATGCTCAGAGCAGTGAATAATGATATATTTAAGCTCTCCACCTGCCTCATTACGTGTATCTGGTGTATCGTTTACCATGTATTTATGATCCGTCACACCAAAATATGACGGTGTACCTCAGACCGTGTGCACAAAAAGCATGGAGGTGATCCGTCCCGACATTCAGGAGTGCAAAGGTGTAAAATATGTTTCTTCAGTTTGCTGACTGAAACGACACACTCTTCCACTCATACACACACAGCACCGAAGAAAAACAACTGGTCCAACACATTCTCTTTCAAACTGATAATTCTACATTAAATAAAGCAGAAGAAAAAAAAAACAATCACCTTACCACAAATCTTAGTTCATGACTCCCCGAAGCGACTGTGACAACCTTATTCACCATCGCCACAACCTTCACAAAAAAAAGGTCTCAATCATATTCAAAGAAAAAACATGTACAAGGAAAATAACTTCTAAAAACTCCATTATTTAACAGAGTTTAAAACAGCTAAACAACACTGATAATACCCTCTTTAAACAAACTTACAATGCTGAAATTAACACATGCATGGACTCACGTACTATAGACATTCAACATTCACACATCATGAGTCAGTTTGGACATTTTAAGAGAAATTTAAACAGAAAAGAAATCAACATAAAAACACACAGAGACAGACACAGAGAGGCAGAGAAGGGCAATCCATAGAACTACAAAGCAGTCAAAGCAAGGATCAAAATGACAGATTTTGATTAGTCATGCCTGCTCTACTTCACATGAGTGATTATTAATTCCTAGGCTACTGATGTCATTAATGTCTAGATTATAGATAATATATAATTCCAGAGGATGGGTAACACATAGCCTACACAAAACACAGCAGCAGCAGCATCAGCAGTTAAATTCAGTGTCGATACAGTCAGGTTTTCTCTGTGTGACATCTTCACCACCTGAATCCAAAGAGTAAACCAGGCTAGTACATTGAGTGAGACAGTTGTCTGGGTGAGGAATATCTTTCTGTGAGAGGCAGTGCAGTGTGGGATACTGTCTTTTAAAGTCCAAGCAACGACTTGTAGAGTAATACCAGTATTTTGAACATGAAGTGGGCCTTACCCCCAGGAGGTTTGTGAGTTATTCTATGTAAATAGTGTTCCTCTGTGTCTTTTTTTATGTTGTTGTTGACCACAGCATCAAGACAAAAAAGACAATTCTGAAAGCAAAAATTAATCAGGAAAACAACAGAAGGCTTTCTTTGGTCACAAAAAAGGCAAAACAACATCAGAACATGAAAAGGAAATCATCAGAACATTAATTTAGCTTAGGAAGACTGCTCCAAAGTGTGAACAAAAACATCATCTTCCAGGACTTGAATGGGAAGACTGTGGTAGCTTTGAGGTGCCATGGAGCACACTGGGATTGCATGTGGCTAATGCATAGGATTAGTGAGGGGGCTTTAGCATGGGCAGAGCCAGGGGAGTCATGGAGAGAGCGATACACATTCTTCTACTCCTCCTCCTCATCTCTATCCTCGTCGGTGTTCTCCTCCTCTTCTTCTTCTTTGTCTTCTTTGCAGTAGTGGTGAAACAGCTGGTGTAGATGCTGCTGGAGATCGTGTGTTTTTGACCCTTTTCTGTGGTTGCCCACATGCTTGAGAAGGACGTGTTTGTGCTGCCCAGCTCCCTTCACCACTGTTTGTCTGAGAGTGCGACCTTTATGCATGTGGGCCCTTGAGTGGTAGAAACAAAGAGGAAGACAGATCAGCACCCAGTATAAAAACCCAAACACGTTGCATGCGATAAACTTTACTATATGATACGGTAGTGAAACAATACTTTGACAAGTATATCATGCTTTTAGATGATGCATTCAAATTTGATGTATGTGTTGATTCGTGAAAACTACTTTCTTGCTATATAAACCTGGAGACTCCCTTGGCTCTCTGCTCTCACTCTGCGAGTGTTTGCAGTCGTACAACAAAACAATCCAGTAGAGGACAGCTGCACCACAAACCATGTACCACAACGCTGAAAGTCAGTGTGTCTTTCAAGTGTGTCATGGGACTTGAAATTTGTGTCTAACTCATTGCACATTGTACAGTTATTGATGAATGAAGCCTAGTGCTCTTTGGCATTAATTCTCCACACCAATTATAAATCTCATCACCATCAAAACAGTGTTATCTCTTTGGATACAGTTGAAAAAAAAATGAACAAAAAGGTACTGTGCAAGTTAAGTCTTGTGTATTTTTTAAAAACCCTGATGCTATTAAAAACAAATGAACATGTCATTAAGTATCTTGGGAATAATTTACTCATAATTTCAATATCAAAAATTATGTTAATGGTTTTTATTTGTTGTAAATGACTCCTTGAGGCCCATTAGTATTACCATATTTGTATATATATACTATTCACTGACAGAACAAAACCTTGATGTACAATATAGCACTCTAGTGTTGGCAATGCAAAGCCACAGGACTCATCAATCAAATCAGTTTTCTTAAGAAATTCTCTGTTAATAAATCAAACGGCATGAACACAACAAGAGGCAGACTGTCTTAGTATTCACTCTAGAAAAACAAAGCCATCAATGTCTTGGGTTTGTTGTATGACATCTTAGTGGTTAATGAAGTCAGCATTAGCAAACATTAGTCAGTATTAGTCAAAAACCTTTTACATCGATGAGAATGCAAAAAACACTCCAAATACAAGCAGTCCAACACATTTACACGCATTCAAACAGAGGCACTCAAGCTCTCACACACCTCCTGACCACAGTTCCATCTTCTTTGACAGTCTGTCTTTCTACCACATGAGGGAGCTCTGCTCCACTAAAACCACTTATATAACCAAGAGCCTGATGGCAGGAAAAGGGGGAAACAGAATTGACCAGTTTACCCAATTATAAAATCAGAAAATACTTTTTTTTTTTCCTAACACAAGGATAAAAGTTAAATTATAATTAAATAAAATCCTTAGACATACTTAGTATCAAAAAGTATGTCCCAACTTCTCATTCAGGGTAAATGAATGATATAGAAATACATAAACAAACCTGTTTGAAGTCATCTTTAGCTGAGGGGAGGTCAGAGGCCAGAGATTGATCCCCATGGTGTGTCATTGTCCTCTCCCCCTTGAGCACTGTCGTCCTCTCCGTGTGTCGGACCTTCCCACCTTCTGCAGTCTCTTCCTTTGATGCTGAGAACCCTTCAGCAAATGTTACCTAATCCAATAAAAGAGCTAGCTTAGCTTTTTCACTGAGAGTTTTTGTACTACTGATATAAAACTGATTTCTGTTCAACAGTTTATAAGACTATGAAGTTAACACGGATATAACATTAAGTACTCAAACCTCTGTGTGGTCTCCCTCACTCTTCAGTACAGTCCGCTTCACCACCTTTGAGTATCCGTCTCCCTCCGCCATACTGATGGACTGCTGGGGAGCTCCTTCGATTGAAACCTCTTCATGCTCCAAACCATCTACGGATACGCACTTCCGAACAATTTTCCGGGTAACCTAAATGAAAGAGCAGGAGAACAAAAAAGTTGGTGAAAAACTGTTTAAATCAGTGTCTCTCAACTGAAGGGTTGGGACCCACAAATGGGTTGTGGAGCTGTTTTACGTGAGTAAAAAATGTGTACCAGGAAAAAAAAGGTGGTGGAATGTCTCTGATGTACAAAAGCCCCAAGTAGACATTCAGCCATATATTTTAATGTACTCTATTTTGCCATGATGATGAGTAAATTTTGGCTATTTTCAAAAGATCTAGGCTTAGTTATCTCATCTTTTTTAATATTTGATAAATAAATTTGAGTGGTTGAAAATTTTCAAGAATTTGGGTTGAGATTTCTCATTAAGGAGGTGGTGGTGGGTCCTCAGGCTAGCCCAGTTGAGAACCACTGCTTTAAAGGATAGTAACAACCAAGTTTTGATACAAAGAAAAATCTAGACACCAATGTTTTGTGTAAAAAAAAAGGTCCACAATGCAACAAAATTATTAGAAACCCCCCTTTATTGAGTTAAGTTGTGCTGACTGCTGATGCAACCTGTTTATATGCCCCATCTTTATGAAATCTTTACCTTTTTGACCACAACATGTCCATTTTCGTCCTTGTACTTCTCTTCAGTCACTGACTGAGTGGGGAGATTGGGCATTTCATCACCCTGTAGGAGAACCGAACAATGATCAGGACAACTATTTGGGTGTCATGTTAACAGGTTTAATTCTGCACTTCACATGTAAACCCAAACACAGTAGAAACAAATCATATTTGTTAAAAGATATTTTTCTGTGAAACAAAAGATAGTTAGGGGTACAGGAGACACAGTTGCATTCTCAGGGTTAAGAGGTTACAGTAGGTAGACAAACAAAACAACAATCACAGCAGCATGAAAGACCTGGACAAGGTTCAGCCATGTATGCAAATCAAGTGGCAGGTTTCTCATAAACCCTAGAAACATCTTCAAACCAATTTCTTACCCATTCTGGTGTAACTTAAGTTTGTTAGATGGTAGACAACACATCAGAGATCAAGCCTTGTTAAAGTAGCGCTCCGGAGGTCAAATCCTACACACTCTTTTAAAATGCCACCATTCATGCTAAATCAGTTACCTGAATGACAACTCTCCTTCGCACTATTCTCGTGGTCAAAAATTCCTCATCTGAACTTTCAGACATTGATCCGAGCTCTGCGATGATCTCCTGACCGGTTGATACAAATCCGTTTAAGAAAATGAACAACAATAAATGAAGTCTGTGTTTGCAGCAAAGCAAGCAGTGAGTGAGCAGAGTGGTATGGTGCACTTTCCACTGATTTAGATTTTTAGTTACTGTGATCATCTTACAATGGAGAGTACAACATGGCAGTCTGTGACTTGGAGAAAATCAAACCATGCTTGTTTTAAACTAAGGAACTAAAACATTGGAAAAACACTGAGCTTTTGTTGTTTGTTAGAGTGATACAGTTGGCAAGAGAAAACTTGGTGACATGCTGAGCAAGGACTGGTTAAATCTGAAACAACAAACAAAATAAGGGTTAGGAGGGTTCTAGATCCCATCCATGTAGCTGCAGGGTTAGCAGTCATTCTTTTCTGAAGCAGTACTTGGTTAAGCTTAGTTCTGGGAAAAGCTTGCAGGTTGGGGTGGTTTACCAAATTTCATCTTACCCTTGTCAGACATGTATCAGCATCAAATGTGCCAATTTTAGCAACAGGAGGCGGTTGAGCAGTCTCACATAGGCTGAATTCTTCATCTGATTCCTCTGAATAGCACAGTAATTCTTTGCTCTCTTCATCTACATTATGAGGTGGTTCAGGGAGGAAAGGGGCATCCTCATAATCCTCACTTCCAGAGGACAAAAGGACTCTTCGATTCAACTTTTCTGGAAAAGAATGGCGGAGATGTCTCTGGGACTGATCTGCCTTTAACCAGATATTTGCATCTGGTTCATCAGGCTCTGAAAAGTCTGAGGCTGCTTGTCTGCAGTCAAAGAACGGCTCAGGGTCAGAGTATTCAAAAGTTGGGCTGTGTGTGCCTTTATGTACAACTTCTGAATACTCTGGAGGCTTGTCAGTGTAGTTTTCTGTGGTTGAAGTGGACTCAGCATTCTCAAGTGAGCTGTTACTCCCCTCATCAATGGTAGAGAATGCCATCACTGCGTCAGGTCGGTTTGACATGGGCTCAATGATGAAGCACTCAAAGTGAACTGGACTGGGAGAGTCTTCTGAAAGCCGTCCACTAGTCTGTGACCTTAACTCATCTGGGGGTGTCTCCAAATGTCCTTGGGAGGAGAATGGTAACAGTT
This sequence comes from Cheilinus undulatus, assembly GCF_018320785.1. Lineage (NCBI taxonomy): Eukaryota > Metazoa > Chordata > Actinopteri > Labriformes > Labridae > Cheilinus > Cheilinus undulatus. The sequence continues at coordinate 28,916,292 of NC_054868.1, read as the reverse complement.
CCTCAAAACAGAAATGCCTGACATTTTCAACTGTGTCTGGAGTCAAATCTGAAAGAGACTGGGAAGAAATCTTTTCACTTTGTGTAGATTCAACAAAGGTTGCCTTCTCAGGCCTGGAGTCATCAGTTAATGAAGCAGATTCAGCTCTTGGACTTTGCTGAATGTCAGTTTTAGTATCTTCATGATAAAGGTAAGGTAGATGATCCTCTGATGTTTTACACTGAGCCTTCATAGATTCTCTGGGTAAAGATAGGGCAGAAAATTTGTCAGTGTCGTTATTTCGGGTAGGACTGGTCTCTGCATACTCAGGTGCAGGTGACATGTGACTCTCATCATCAGAGGTAGATGAAGTCGTTTCTTCTTTTGATTGAAGTGAAATAGTCTGCGAGTCCAAACACTCATAGTCCGCATTGACTGGAGACAGCCTTTCTTCTGAAAACTGTCTACTGATTCTTGGCCGAGCCTCATCTGGGGGTGTCTCTGAACTCTCTCCAGAGGAAGATGATGGCAGCATTTCCTCAAAGCAGAAATGTCTTACATGTTTAACAGTTTGTGGAGTCAAATCAGAAAAAGTCTGAGAGGATAAATCTTCACTTTGGGTAGATTCAACAGAAACTGCCTTCCCCAAATGAGCAAGAACATCTTGGTTACTTTGGGTTGATACTTCATCTGCTGCTCCCCTTGAGTCATTAGTTACCAAAGCTGATTCTTCTTGACTTTGTAGGATGTCTGATGAAAAATTTTCTTTGCCAAGTATATTCAACTGTTCCTTAGCTGTTTCTAACAGGCTTTTTGCAGAATCTCTGGGTAAAGATTTCATGGAAATTTTGTCAGTATAGTCATCATTGGTAGAAGAGGTCTCTGCATACTCTGGTGAGATGTGACTGCCCTCATCAGTGGTAGATAAAGGCATCTCTGCTCTGGGTTGGACTGAAATGGGCTGAGCGTCTAAACACTCTGGGTCATTTGGAGTCAGAGCTTTCTCAGAAAACAGTTCACAGGTTTGAGGCTTTTTTTTCTCATCTGTGGGTGTCTCAAAGTTTTCTTGGGAGGCAACTGGCAGAATTTCCTCAAAGCAGAAATGTCTAACATGTTTAACCATTTCTGGAGTCAAATCAGAAAGAGACTGGGGATGAATGTTTTCGCTTTGAGTAGATTCAACAGAAGAAGCCTGTCCGAAATGTGTCAGGTCAATTTGGATACTCTGTATTGATGCTTCCTCCGTCACACCCCTACAGTTGAGGCTTGATTCAGCAGGATCAACCTCCTGACTTGATAGCGTATCAGATGTGGAGTTATCTTCACAAAGATAAGTTTGATGTTCTTCAGGTATTTCAGGCTGACTCTCTGCAGGTACTCCAGGTAAGGTTGCTGAAGAAAATGTACCTGTAGCATTCTCTTCAGATTTCCAGGACTGGAAATTGTCTTCAGGAAAACTTAAGTTTATTGATGGTTCAGTCCCTTCAAAACATAGGTCGGTGGATTTTTCAACTGGAACCATCTCAGCAGGGGATAAATATCTATCTTTGGAGTGGCTTGATTGAAAACTTGGGATTACTTCAGGTTCAACTTGAATGAACATTGGAATATGTGCAGGCTGTTTGTGGTCTTCATTTGTCGCAAGGTGAGTAGTTGATGACGTACTTACTCTTAAGACATCACTAACCTCTGGTGGACAATGATCTTCAGATGACAGGTCACTGAAATTGTAAATTTGATCCTCCTCGTGGATCCTATCGCTGGATCCTGATAGATGGGGGTCAAGTGACTCTGGTCTAAACTTAAGTTTCATCTCTTCCAGGTCTGAAAGCAACTGGTCAAGCTGAGGGGACTCAGACTCTGGTGAATTTTTAGTGGAATCATCAGGCAGGACAATCTGGTCATCTTGGCAGACTCCATGGGTTGGATGAAGTGAGTCGGGGATTACTGAGCTTTGTTTGGCTGGGTCACAAATTTTGCTTTGTGAGGGTGGTGACAGCAAATGATATTGTTGCTGACTTGAGCAACTTTGCTCGGTCAGTGTGATTTGAGATGGTTTTTGTCTAATGTCAAAAATACCTGACTTTGGAAATTCTACTTTTTCAGTGGAAAGTGCCTTTAAATCATTTGATAAGGATTGTGTTTCAGTTGAAACAACCTGACTCCATCCTAAATAATCATCTCTTTGTTTTGATGAAGATTCTGAGAGATTTGTCCTAGAAGATGCTGTTGATACCTGAAAGAAATGGTACAATGCAATGGAAAAGTTATGAATATATGTGATTTAAGTATTGAAATGAGATGCAAATTCACTCATGCATTTGTCAATGACAGGATCTGGATTTAACAATGAGACGAGTCTTATCCATTCTTCTATTCTTCTAAAGTTCACTTGTAGCCCCGGTTGCATTTGGTCATTGCAGTTGTAAATCATACATTTACATGAAATTATCTTTAAGACCAGATACAATTAAGAAAGTTACACACAAATACATCAGCAAAGTAAATATTTTTACAGTAATATAAACAGGGCACAAATGAACTTTACGCAATGAAGGGTGGCATGCATAATTTATGACTTGTTCCAAATGGTTGGAACAAAAGGGCAGGAAGCCTCTCACCATAACAAAGCTAAACCCACCAGTTGTTGTCATAGTCAAAGAATACTATTTTTCTAATGCAGATCTGATCTTGAAGATCCCAAAACTGAATAACAGGTATATGACCACAGCCAAGAGACAACCCCCTTCTTTGAAAATATTGTATTGTTTTGTCAAAGATGATACACTGCTGCACTTTTTGAGAATAATGAAACATTGTTATGTCAGGAAAACTGAGGGGTTTAATGGACTTTTATGTATCTGTGGTTGGTTTTCTCATCTGTTAATATACAGTGAGACTGTTCCTTACAAAAAGGAAGGAAAAGGGAAGAGCACATATGTGCCTCTAGCTATAGCAAGAAAACTAGTTGGTTTAGGCTTTCAAACCTGTAAAGCACAGTTCAAAGTATGATCAATGTGGCAAGTTAAAAAATAATTAAGATGCATGACTCTCCTGTGGCTTGAAGGGGTCAGTTAAGGCAGTTTTGTGAGTATCGCTAAGTTTATTAGTGAGCTCTGTATCAGTACAGCTCATGAGACATTTCATAACAGGACAAGAAGCCCATGTAGCAAAAACAGGCCAATCCTCAATTTCTGAAAGCTCACGAGGTTCATGGACAGTTACTTTCTGCTCTAGTTCAAACATGCCACAGCAAGACAGTGAAGCTGTATGTGTTATTAGTCAAAACTTATGGCAAAAGTTCCACATTCACTGTTTATTTATTGCCATGTTTATTACTCTTGAAGCAACACTGCATTCACAGCGTAGAAAGAGCTTGCTCTATCTTACCGATACTGAGGAACTTGAACTCTTGACATCGCTCAGGGATTTTCCTTTCATGTTCTCTGAAAACAGTTCTTGGGCTTGTGTTGTTTTAAATTATGATTCGGAGTTTGTCCACATATGTTGTGTTTTTATACTGTACATCGAAAGCCTCCTCCAGAAAGACAGCATGATGATATTTGGATGTTTGTTCTACAAATGGCTTATGACCTAACTCTCTGCAAATCCTGTATGGTATGGCCTGATCTAATCTTGATTCTTTCATGTCTGAAGAGAAGGCTTGACTTAAAAAAACTGGTCGGTCGTGTTTACAACAGGTGGTATGGTTCCATCATTGAAAGTTTCATGTACTGATAGCATTTCAGGATGTACAGTGCTTAACAAATTTATTAGACCACCACCCAAAGTAAGGTTTATGCCACAGCTGCCATAAATTAACAGCATTGGTAATTACCAAAATCATTTTTTATGTTTCTGCAATGGTTAATACACCAATATGTAGAAGCTCTTTAACCCAAATGATATTCTTAATGCTAAAATATAATTATTGTTGTTATCCATGAATTTTCAAATTTACTGATTTACAAAAAAACTGAAAAAATAGTAAAGCACATAAATATTTTTTGATTAATATGTCAAATTATAGTTATTCACTTGCATTCCTAAATGGAAAAATGAGTTTTAGTGGTTGAATGTTATGCTTGACAAATTTCTGACTTCTCAGAGAAGCCCAGTTATCCAGCTAAAATTTGGGTACAAAAAGGTGAATTCCGTTTGAAATTCCTCATTCCTGTTCAAAATGGTAAAACCTGGAGAGCTCACTGAAAATGAAAGAGTCCGCATTAAAGGACTTCATCAATATAATTATGTTTTCTTGTTTTTATGACAGGTGGTCTAAAAAATTTGTTAAGCAATGTACATCTGTTAAAATCAGATTAAGTCATGGGGACTGGGTTATTGAAAAATCTTGTAGCTGTTTGGAATCTGCCATCATACTTTCAATATCACGTGGGATGGTGGGGCCTTGTGTCTCTACCAAGCTATCAATTTTTATTGTGAAATTGTGCTGTTCAAAAGCTGTCTCAGGTAACGTGCCAGCTGACATGGCAAAGAAATTAACCTCACTAAAGACAGGTCTTCCTCTATAAACTGGATCACAAACATGTGCTATTAACCTCCTACATTTAGGCATGGAAAAAGGCTTGTTGGTGGAAACAGTCTCATCTGGAGGATACTGCACAGATGGTAGTTCGTGTAAATCTGGGTCGATATTATCTATTGAATCAGAAATGTGATGGGTCACTGGACTTAATTCAGAGAGCCAACAGCGAAGAAATGTCTGTGTATACTCATCATCTGCAGAGGGTTTGTAGAAGGAATCATGAAAATCAAGTTCAGTCACAATGGATTCAGGGGAATCGGGTCTGATCACATTAAAGAGAGAAAAAAGAGCGGAATCAGAAAAATCACTCTCAAGAAAAATTGAGTCTGAAGAAAAAGATATGCTATCTGAAATAGGCAGGTCAAAAAAGGAAAAATATTGAGAATACTCGTCATCTGACAGTGCTGAACCAGGTGATGCTGGTCTAGCATCACAGTACCGCAAGTAGTAGTTACAATGCTGACCCTTCAGCTGGCCAAAGGCCATGTCAGGAGAAAAGGAGCCCTGCTCGACTGACGCTACGGAATCTGGCGAGGATGCTCTGAAGTCTGCCAACCAGTCCTGCAGGAGTGAAAAGTCAAAATCGGAAGACACCGATTCCGGGGACAAGGCCCTGCCACTAAACAGCTTATCCAGTTCAAAGTCGGAGAAGACCGACTGCGGGGACTCTGGTCTCCTCTGGGAAAACAGCGTTTCCAGACACAAATCAGTGCCTTCCCAGTCAGAACATGTGGATTCAGGGGTAAACGACCTGTCTCTCCACAATTCCCCTTCGAATCCCATACGGGGAGATCTGAACTGAGGAACAGGTGAGTCAGGAGAGAGGGGCCTGAGTTCACTGTGAGACGCCACTGACTCGGGAGACTCTGCTCTTAGCTCGCTCATATAGTCGTCCATGGCGGACTGAGTGCACTCATTTTCTGAAGACGCTGGCAGAGGCCAAAGAGGTCTCAACTCATAGGATGTGGCGCCCAACCAAGCGTCTGCACGCTTTTCCTGTGCAATGCCCACGACATCTGCATAACTAAGAGGTCTTGCAGCTGGCAGCGCCGTGGATGCAGTCACAGTGACGCTTGCTTGGCTAGCCTGCACCTGGCAGGTATAGGAATCTGGCGAATCTGCCTGTACTCCTCAAACAGTCCCTCCAGGCAATATTGAGAATACTCGTCATCTGACAGTGCTGAACCAGGTGATGCTGGTCTAGCGTCACAGTACCGCAAGTAGTAGTTACAATGCTGACCCTTCAGCTGGCCAAAGGCCATGTCAGGAGAAAAGGAGCCCTGCTCGACTGCCGCTACGGAATCTGGCGAGGATGCTCTGAAGTCTGCCAACCAGTCCGGCAGGAGTGATTTGTCATAATCGGAAGACACCGATTCGGGGACAAGGCCCTGCCACTAAACAGCTTATCCAGTTCAAAGTCGGAGAAGACCGACTGCGGGGACTCTGGTCTCCTCTGGGAAAACAGCGTTTCCAGACACAAATCAGTGCCTTCCCAGTCAGAACATGTGGATTCAGGGGTAAGCGACCTGTCTCTCCACAATTCCTTCGAATCCCATACGGGAGATCTGAACTGAGGAACAGGTGAGTCAGGAGAGAGGGCCTGAGTTCACTGTGAGACGCCACTGACTCGGGAGACTCTGCTCTTAGCTCGCTCATATAGTTGTCCATGGTGAGTGCACTCATTTTCTGAAGACGCTAACAGAGGCCAAAGAGGTCTCAACTCATAGGATGTGACGCCCAACCAAGCGTCTGCACGCTTTTCCTGTGCAATGCCCCGCACGACATCTGCATAACTAAGAGGTCTTGCAGCTGGCAGCGCTGTGGATGCAGTCACAGTGACGCTTGCTTGGCTAGCCTGCACCTGGCAGGTATAGGAATCTGGCGAATCTGCCCTGTACTCCTCAAACAGTCCCTCCAGGCAATATTGAGAATACTCGTCATCTGACAGTGCTGAACCAGGTGATGCTGGTCTAGCGTCACAGTACCGCAAGTAGTAGTTACAATGCTGACCCTTCAGCTGGCCAAAGGCCATGTCAGGAGAAAAGGAGCCCTGCTCGACTGACGCTACGGAATCTGGCGAGGATGCTCTGAAGTCTGCCAACCAGTCCTGCAGGAGTGAAAAGTCAAAATCGGAAGACACCGATTCCGGGGACAAGGCCCTGCCACTAAACAGCTTATCCAGTTCAAAGTCGGAGAAGACCGACTGCGGGGACTCTGGTCTCCTCTGGGAAAACAGCGTTACCAGACACAAATCAGTGCCTTCCCAGTCAGAACATGTGGATTCAGGGGTAAACGACCTGTCTCTCCACAATTCCCCTTCGAATCCCATACGGGGAGATCTGAACTGAGGAACAGGTGAGTCAGGAGAGAGGGGCCTGAGTTCACTGTGAGACGCCACTGACTCGGGAGACTCTGCTCTTAGTCGTCCATGGCGGACTGAGTGCACTCATTTTCTGAAGACGCTGGCAGAGGCCAAAGAGGTCTCAACTCATAGGATGTGACGCCCAACCAAGCGTCTGCACGCTTTTCCTGTGCAATGCCCCGCACGACATCTGCATAACTAAGAGGTCTTGCAGCTGGCAGCGCCGTGGATGCAGTCACAGTGACGCTTGCTTGGCTAGCCTGCACCTGGCAGGTATAGGAATCTGGCGAATCTGCCCTGTACTCCTCAAACAGTCCCTCCAGGCAATATTGAGAATACTCGTCATCTGACAGTGCTGAACCAGGTGATGCTGGTCTAGCGTCACAGTACCGCAAGTAGTAGTTACAATGCTGACCCTTCAGCTGGCCAAAGGCCATGTCAGGAGAAAAGGAGCCCTGCTCGACTGACGCTACGGAATCTGGCGAGGATGCTCTGAAGTCTGCCAACCAGTCCTGCAGGAGTGAAAAGTCAAAATCGGAAGACACCGATTCCGGGGACAAGGCCCTGCCACTAAACAGCTTATCCAGTTCAAAGTCGGAGAAGACCGACTGCGGGGACTCTGGTCTCCTCTGGGAAAACAGCGTTTCCAGACACAAATCAGTGCCTTCCCAGTCAGAACATGTGGATTCAGGGTAAGCGACCTGTCTCTCCACAATTCCCTTCGAATCCCATACGGGGAGATCTGAACTGAGGAACAGGTGAGTCAGGAGAGAGGGGCCTGAGTTCACTGTGAGACGCCACTGACTCGGGAGACTCTGCTCTTAGCTCGCTCATATAGTCGTCCATGGCGGACTGAGTGCACTCATTTTCTGAAGACGCTGGCAGAGGCCAAAGAGGTCTCAACTCATAGGATGTGACGCCCAACCAAGCGTCTGCACGCTTTTCCTGTGCAATGCCCCGCACGACATCTGCATAACTAAGAGGTCTTGCAGCTGGCAGCGCCGTGGATGCAGTCACAGTGCTTGGCTAGCCTGCACCTGGCAGGTATAGGAATCTGGCGAATCTGCCCTGTACTCCTCAAACAGTCCCTCCAGGCAATATTGAGAATACTCGTCGTCTGACAGTGCTGAACCAGGTGATGCTGGTCTAGCGTCACAGTACCGCAAGTAGTAGTTACAATGCTGACCCTTCAGCTGGCCAAAGGCCATGTCAGGAGAAAAGGAGCCCTGCTCGACTGACGCTACGGAATCTGGCGAGGATGCTCTGAAGTCTGCCAACCAGTCCTGCAGGAGTGAAAAGTCAAAATCGGAAGACACCGATTCCGGGGACAAGGCCCTGCCACTAAACAGCTTATCCAGTTCAAAGTCGGAGAAGACCGACTGCGGGGACTCTGGTCTCCTCTGGGAAAACAGCGTTTCCAGACACAAATCAGTGCCTTCCCAGTCAGAACATGTGGATTCAGGGGTAAACGACCTGTCTCTCCACAATTCCCCTTCGAATCCCATACGGGGAGATCTGAACTGAGGAACAGGTGAGTCAGGAGAGAGGGGCCTGAGTTCACTGTGAGACGCCACTGACTCGGGAGACTCTGCTCTTAGCTCGCTCATATAGTCGTCCATGGCGGACTGAGTGCACTCATTTTCTGAAGACGCTGGCAGAGGCCAAAGAGGTCTCAACTCATAGGATGTGACGCCCAACCAAGCGTCTGCACGCTTTTCCTGTGCAATGCCCCGCACGACATCTGCATAACTAAGAGGTCTTGCAGCTGGCAGCGCCGTGGATGCAGTCACAGTGACGCTTGCTTGGCTAGCCTGCACCTGGCAGGTATAGGAATCTGGCGAATCTGCCCTGTACTCCTCAAACAGTCCCTCCAGGCAATATTGAGAATACTCGTCTGACAGTGCTGAACCAGGTGATGCTGGTCTAGCGTCACAGTACCGCAAGTAGTAGTTACAATGCTGACCCTTCAGCTGGCCAAAGGCCATGTCAGGAGAAAAGGAGCCCTGCTCGACTGACGCTACGGAATCTGGCGAGGATGCTCTGAAGTCTGCCAACCAGTCCTGCAGGAGTGAAAAGTCAAAATCGGAAGACACCGATTCCGGGGACAAGGCCCTGCCACTAAACAGCTTATCCAGTTCAAAGTCGGAGAAGACCGACTGCGGGGACTCTGGTCTCCTCTGGGAAAACAGCGTTTCCAGACACAAATCAGTGCCTTCCCAGTCAGAACATGTGGATTCAGGGGTAAACGACCTGTCTCTCCACAATTCCCCTTCGAATCCCATACGGGGAGATCTGAACTGAGGAACAGGTGAGTCAGGAGAGAGGGGCCTGAGTTCACTGTGAGACGCCACTGACTCGGGAGACTCTGCTCTTAGCTCGCTCATATAGTTGTCCATGGTGGACTGAGTGCACTCATTTTCTGAAGACGCTAACAGAGGCCAAAGAGGTCTCAACTCATAGGATGTGACGCCCAACCAAGCGTCTGCACGCTTTTCCTGTGCAATGCCCCGCACGACATCTGCATAACTAAGAGGTCTTGCAGCTGGCAGCGCTGTGGATGCAGTCACAGTGACGCTTGCTTGGCTAGCCTGCACCTGGCAGGTATAGGAATCTGGCGAATCTGCCCTGTACTCCTCAAACAGTCCCTCCAGGCAATATTGAGAATACTCGTCATCTGACAGTGCTGAACCAGGTGATGCTGGTCTAGCGTCACAGTACCGCAAGTAGTAGTTACAATGCTGACCCTTCAGCTGGCCAAAGGCCATGTCAGGAGAAAAGGAGCCCTGCTCGACTGACGCTACGGAATCTGGCGAGGATGCTCTGAAGTCTGCCAACCAGTCCTGCAGGAGTGAAAAGTCAAAATCGGAAGACACCGATTCCGGGGACAAGGCCCTGCCACTAAACAGCTTATCCAGTTCAAAGTCGGAGAAGACCGACTGCGGGGACTCTGGTCTCCTCTGGGAAAACAGCGTTACCAGACACAAATCAGTGCCTTCCCAGTCAGAACATGTGGATTCAGGGTAAACGACCTGTCTCTCCACAATTCCCCTTCGAATCCCATACGGGGAGATCTGAACTGAGGAACAGGTGAGTCAGGAGAGAGGGGCCTGAGTTCACTGTGAGACGCCACTGACTCGGGAGACTCTGCTCTTAGCTCGCTCATATAGTCGTCCATGGCGGACTGAGTGCACTCATTTTCTGAAGACGCTGGCAGAGGCCAAAGAGGTCTCAACTCATAGGATGTGACGCCCAACCAAGCGTCTGCACGCTTTTCCTGTGCAATGCCCCGCTCGACATCTGCATAACTAAGAGGTCTTGCAGCTGGCAGCGCCGTGGATGCAGTCACAGTGACGCTTGGCTAGCCTGCACCTGGCAGGTATAGGAATCTGGCGAATCTGCCCTGTACTCCTCAAACAGTCCCTCCAGGCAATATTGAGAATACTCGTCATCTGACAGTGCTGAACCAGGTGATGCTGGTCTAGCGTCACAGTACCGCAAGTAGTAGTTACAATGCTGACCCTTCAGCTGGCCAAAGGCCATGTCAGGAGAAAAGGAGCCCTGCTCGACTGACGCTACGGAATCTGGCGAGGATGCTCTGAAGTCTGCCAACCAGTCCTGCAGGAGTGAAAAGTCAAAATCGGAAGACACCGATTCCGGGGACAAGGCCCTGCCACTAAACAGCTTATCCAGTTCAAAGTCGGAGAAGACCGACTGCGGGGACTCTGGTCTCCTCTGGGAAAACAGCGTTTCCAGACACAAATCAGTGCCTTCCCAGTCAGAACATGTGGATTCAGGGGTAAACGACCTGTCTCTCCACAATTCCCCTTCGAATCCCATACGGGGAGATCTGAACTGAGGAACAGGTGAGTCAGGAGAGAGGGGCCTGAGTTCACTGTGAGACGCCACTGACTCGGGAGACTCTGCTCTTAGCTCGCTCATATAGTCGTCCATGGCGGACTGAGTGCACTCATTTTCTGAAGACGCTGGCAGAGGCCAAAGAGGTCTCAACTCATAGGATGTGACGCCCAACCAAGCGTCTGCACGCTTTTCCTGTGCAATGCCCCGCACGACATCTGCATAACTAAGAGGTCTTGCAGCTGGCAGCGCCGTGGATGCAGTCACAGTGACGCTTGCTTGGCTAGCCTGCACCTGGCAGGTATAGGAATCTGGCGAATCTGCCCTGTACTCCTCAAACAGTCCCTCCAGGCAATATTGAGAATACTCGTCATCTGACAGTGCTGAACCAGGTGATGCTGGTCTAGCGTCACAGTACCGCAAGTAGTAGTTACAATGCTGACCCTTCAGCTGGCCAAAGGCCATGTCAGGAGAAAAGGAGCCCTGCTCGACTGACGCTACGGAATCTGGCGAGGATGCTCTGAAGTCTGCCAACCAGTCCTGCAGGAGTGAAAAGTCAAAATCGGAAGACACCGATTCTGGGACAAGGCCCTGCCACTAAACAGCTTATCCAGTTCAAAGTCGGAGAAGACCGACTGCGGGGACTCTGGTCTCCTCTGGGAAAACAGCGTTTCCAGACACAAATCAGTGCCTTCCCAGTCAGAACATGTGGATTCAGGGGTAAACGACCTGTCTCTCCACAATTCCCCTTCGAATCCCATACGGGGAGATCTGAACTGAGGAACAGGTGAGTCAGGAGAGAGGGGCCTGAGTTCACTGTGAGACGCCACTGACTCGGGAGACTCTGCTCTTAGCTCGCTCATATAGTCGTCCATGGCGGACTGAGTGCACTCATTTTCTGAAGACGCGGCAGAGGCCAAAGAGGTCTCAACTCATAGGATGTGGACGCCCAACCAGCGTCTGCACGCTTTTCCTGTGCAATGCCCCGCACGACATCTGCATAACTAAGAGGTCTTGCAGCTGGCAGCGCTGTGGATGCAGTCACAGTGACGCTTGCTTGGCTAGCCTGCACCTGGCAGGTATAGGAATCTGGCGAATCTGCCCTGTACTCCTCAAACAGTCCCTCCAGGCAATATTGAGAATACTCGTCATCTGACAGTGCTGAACCAGGTGATGCTGGTCTAGCGTCACAGTACCGCAAGTAGTAGTTACAATGCTGACCCTTCAGCTGGCCAAAGGCCATGTCAGGAGAAAAGGAGCCCTGCTCGACTGACGCTACGGAATCTGGCGAGGATGCTCTGAAGTCTGCCAACCAGTCCTGCAGGAGTGAAAAGTCAAAATCGGAAGACACCGATTCCGGGGACAAGGCCCTGCCACTAAACAGCTTATCCAGTTCAAAGTCGGAGAAGACCGACTGCGGGGACTCTGGTCTCCTCTGGGAAAACAGCGTTTCCAGACACAAATCAGTGCCTTCCCAGTCAGAACATGTGGATTCAGGGGTAAACGACCTGTCTCTCCACAATTCCCCTTCGAATCCCATACGGGGAGATCTGAACTGAGGAACAGGTGAGTCAGGAGAGAGGGGCCTGAGTTCACTGTGAGACGCCACTGACTCGGGAGACTCTGCTCTTAGCTCGCTCATATAGTCGTCCATGGCGGACTGAGTGCACTCATTTTCTGAAGACGCTGGCAGAGGCCAAAGAGGTCTCAACTCATAGGATGTGACGCCCAACCAAGCGTCTGCACGCTTTTCCTGTGCAATGCCCCGCACGACATCTGCATAACTAAGAGGTCTTGCAGCTGGCAGCGCCGTGGATGCAGTCACAGTGGACGCTTGCTTGGCTAGCCTGCACCTGGCAGGTATAGGAATCTGGCGAATCTGCCCTGTACTCCTCAAACAGTCCCTCCAGGCAATATTGAGAATACTCGTCATCTGACAGTGCTGAACCAGGTGATGCTGGTCTAGCGTCACAGTACCGCAAGTAGTAGTTACAATGCTGACCCTTCAGCTGGCCAAAGGCCATGTCAGGAGAAAAGGAGCCCTGCTCGACTGACGCTACGGAATCTGGCGAGGATGCTCTGAAGTCTGCCAACCAGTCCTGCAGGAGTGAAAAGTCAAAATCGGAAGACACCGATTCCGGGGACAAGGCCCTGCCACTAAACAGCTTATCCAGTTCAAAGTCGGAGAAGACCGACTGCGGGGAATCTGGTCTCCTCTGGGAAAACAGCGTTTCCAGACACAAATCAGTGCCTTCCCAGTCAGAACATGTGGATTCAGGGGTAACGACCTGTCTCTCCACAATTCCCCTTGAATCCCATACGGGAGATCTGAACTGAGGAACAGGTGAGTCAGGAGAGGGGCCTGAGTTCACTGTGAGACGCCACTGACTCGGGAGACTCTGCTCTTAGCTCGCTCATATAGTCGTCCATGGCGGACTGAGTGCACTCATTTTCTGAAGACGCTGGCAGAGGCCAAAGAGGTCTCAACTCATAGGATGTGACGCCCAACCAAGCGTCTGCACGCTTTTCCTGTGCAATGCCCCGCACGACATCTGCATAACTAAGAGGTCTTGCAGCTGGCAGCGCCGTGGATGCAGTCACAGTGACGCTTGCTTGGCTAGCCTGCACCTGGCAGGTATAGGAATCTGGCGAATCTGCCCTGTGCTCCTCAAACAGTCCCTCCAGGCAATATTGAGAATACTCGTCATCTGACAGTGCTGAACCAGGTGATGCTGGTCTAGCGTCACAGTACCGCAAGTAGTAGTTACAATGCTGACCCTTCAGCTGGCCAAAGGCCATGTCAGGAGAAAAGGAGCCCTGCTCGACTGACGCTACGGAATCTGGCGAGGATGCTCTGAAGTCTGCCAACCAGTCCTGCAGGAGTGAAAAGTCAAAATCGGAAGACACCGATTCCGGGGACAAGGCCCTGCCACTAAACAGCTTATCCAGTTCAAAGTCGGAGAAGACCGACTGCGGGGACTCTGGTCTCCTCTGGGAAAACAGCGTTTCCAGACACAAATCAGTGCCTTCCCAGTCAGAACATGTGGATTCAGGGGTAAACGACCTGTCTCTCCACAATTCCCCTTCGAATCCCATACGGGGAGATCTGAACTGAGGAACAGGTGAGTCAGGAGAGAGGGCCTGAGTTCACTGTGAGACGCCACTGACTCGGGAGACTCTGCTCTTAGCTCGCTCATATAGTCGTCCATGGCGGACTGAGTGCACTCATTTTCTGAAGACGCTGGCAGAGGCCAAAGAGGTCTCAACTCATAGGATGTGACGCCCAACCAAGCGTCTGCACGCTTTTCCTGTGCAATGCCCCACACGACATCTGCATAACTAAGAGGTCTTGCAGCTGGCAGCGCCGTGGATGCAGTCACAGTGACGCTTGCTTGGCTAGCCTGCACCTGGCAGGTATAGGAATCTGGCGAATCTGCCCTGTACTCCTCAAACAGTCCCTCCAGGCAATATTGAGAATACTCGTCATCTGACAGTGCTGAACCAGGTGATGCTGGTCTAGCGTCACAGTACCGCAAGTAGTAGTTACAATGCTGACCCTTCAGCTGGCCAAAGGCCATGTCAGGAGAAAAGGAGCCCTGCTCGACTGACGCTACGGAATCTGGCGAGGATGCTCTGAAGTCTGCCAACCAGTCCTGCAGGAGTGAAAAGTCAAAATCGGAAGACACCGATTCCGGGGACAAGGCCCTGCCACTAAACAGCTTATCCAGTTCAAAGTCGGAGAAGACCGACTGCGGGGACTCTGGTCTCCTCTGGGAAAACAGCGTTACCAGACACAAATCAGTGCCTTCCCAGTCAGAACATGTGGATTCAGGGGTAAACGACCTGTCTCTCCACAATTCCCCTTCGAATCCCATACGGGGAGATCTGAACTGAGGAACAGGTGAGTCAGGAGAGAGGGGCCTGAGTTCACTGTGAGACGCCACTGACTCGGGAGACTCTGCTCTTAGCTCGCTCATATAGTCGTCCATGGCGGACTGAGTGCACTCATTTTCTGAAGACGCTGGCAGAGGCCAAAGAGGTCTCAACTCATAGGATGTGACGCCCAACCGCGTCTGCACGCTTTTCCTGTGCAATGCCCCGCACGACATCTGCATAACTAAGAGGTCTTGCAGCTGGCAGCGCCGTGGATGCAGTCACAGTGACGCTTGCTTGGCTAGCCTGCACCTGGCAGGTATAGGAATCTGGCGAATCTGCCCTGTACTCCTCAAACAGTCCCTCCAGGCAATATTGAGAATACTCGTCATCTGACAGTGCTGAACCAGGTGATGCTGGTCTAGCGTCACAGTACCGCAAGTAGTAGTTACAATGCTGACCCTTCAGCTGGCCAAAGGCCATGTCAGGAGAAAAGGAGCCCTGCTCGACTGACGCTACGGAATCTGGCGAGGATGCTCTGAAGTCTGCCAACCAGTCCTGCAGGAGTGAAAAGTCAAAATCGGAAGACACCGATTCCGGGGACAAGGCCCTGCCACTAAACAGCTTATCCAGTTCAAAGTCGGAGAAGACCGACTGCGGGGACTCTGGTCTCCTCTGGGAAAACAGCGTTTCCAGACACAAATCAGTGCCTTCCCAGTCAGAACATGTGGATTCAGGGGTAAACGACCTGTCTCTCCACAATTCCCCTTCGAATCCCATACGGGGAGATCTGAACTGAGGAACAGGTGAGTCAGGAGAGAGGGGCCTGAGTTCACTGTGAGACGCCACTGACTCGGGAGACTCTGCTCTTAGCTCGCTCATATAGTCGTCCATGGCGGACTGAGTGCACTCATTTTCTGAAGAAGACGCTGGCAGAGGCCAAAGAGGTCTCAACTCATAGGATGTGACGCCCAACCAAGCGTCTGCACGCTTTTCCTGTGCAATGCCCCACACGACATCTGCATAACTAAGAGGTCTTGCAGCTGGCAGCGCCGTGGATGCAGTCACAGTGACGCTTGCTTGGCTAGCCTGCACCTGGCAGGTATAGGAATCTGGCGAATCTGCCCTGTACTCCTCAAACAGTCCCTCCAGGCAATATTGAGAATACTCGTCATCTGACAGTGCTGAACCAGGTGATGCTGGTCTAGCGTCACAGTACCGCAAGTAGTAGTTACAATGCTGACCCTTCAGCTGGCCAAAGGCCATGTCAGGAGAAAAGGAGCCCTGCTCGACTGACGCTACGGAATCTGGCGAGGATGCTCTGAAGTCTGCCAACCAGTCCTGCAGGAGTGAAAAGTCAAAATCGGAAGACACCGATTCCGGGGACAAGGCCCTGCCACTAAACAGCTTATCCAGTTCAAAGTCGGAGAAGACCGACTGCGGGGACTCTGGTCTCCTCTGGGAAAACAGCGTTTCCAGACACAAATCAGTGCCTTCCCAGTCAGAACATGTGGATTCAGGGGTAAACGACCTGTCTCTCCACAATTCCCCTTCGAATCCCATACGGGGAGATCTGAACTGAGGAACAGGTGAGTCAGGAGAGAGGGGCCTGAGTTCACTGTGAGACGCCACTGACTCGGGAGACTCTGCTCTTAGCTCGCTCATATAGTCGTCCATGGCGGACTGAGTGCACTCATTTTCTGAAGACGCTGGCAGAGGCCAAAGAGGTCTCAACTCATAGGATGTGACGCCCAACCAAGCGTCTGCACGCTTTTCCTGTGCAATGCCCCGCACGACATCTGCATAACTAAGAGGTCTTGCAGCTGGCAGCGCCGTGGATGCAGTCACAGTGACGCTTGCTTGGCTAGCCTGCACCTGGCAGGTATAGGAATCTGGCGAATCTGCCCTGTACTCCTCAAACAGTCCCTCCAGGCAATATTGAGAATACTCGTCATCTGACAGTGCTGAACCAGGTGATGCTGGTCTAGCGTCACAGTACCGCAAGTAGTAGTTACAATGCTGACCCTTCAGCTGGCCAAAGGCCATGTCAGGAGAAAAGGAGCCCTGCTCGACTGACGCTACGGAATCTGGCGAGGATGCTCTGAAGTCTGCCAACCAGTCCTGCAGGAGTGAAAAGTCAAAATCGGAAGACACCGATTCCGGGGACAAGGCCCTGCCACTAAACAGCTTATCCAGTTCAAAGTCGGAGAAGACCGACTGCGGGACTCTGGTCTCCTCTGGGAAAACAGCGTTACCAGACACAAATCAGTGCCTTCCCAGTCAGAACATGTGGATTCAGGGTAAACGACCTGTCTCTCCACAATTCCTTCGAATCCCATACGGGAGATCTGAACTGAGGAACAGGTGAGTCAGGAGAGAGGGCCTGAGTTCACTGTGAGACGCCACTGACTCGGGAGACTCTGCTCTTAGCTCGCTCATATAGTCGTCCATGGCGGACTGAGTGCACTCATTTTCTGAAGACGCTGGCAGAGGCCAAAGAGGTCTCAACTCATAGGATGTGACGCCAACCAAGCGTCTGCACGCTTTTCCTGTGCAATGCCCCCCACGACATCTGCATAACTAAGAGGTCTTGCAGCTGGCAGCGCCGTGGATGCAGTCACAGTGGCGCTTGCTTGGCTAGCCTGCACCTGGCAGGTATAGGAATCTGGCGAATCTGCCCTGTACTCCTCAAACAGTCCCTCCAGGCAATATTGAGAATACTCGTCATCTGACAGTGCTGAACCAGGTGATGCTGGTCTAGCGTCACAGTACCGCAAGTAGTAGTTACAATGCTGACCCTTCAGCTGGCCAAAGGCCATGTCAGGAGAAAAGGAGCCCTGCTCGACTGACGCCACGGAATCTGGCGAGGATGCTCTGAAGTCTGCCAACCAGTCCTGCAGGAGTGAAAAGTCAAAATCGGAAGACACCGATTCCGGGGACAAGGCCCTGCCACTAAACAGCTTATCCAGTTCAAAGTCGGAGAAGACCGACTGGGACTCTGGTCTGCTCTGGGAAAACAGCGTTTCCAGACACAAATCAGTGCCTTCCCAGTCAGAACATGTGGATTCAGGGGTAAGCGACCTGTCTCTCCACAATTCCCCTTGAATCCCATACGGGAGATCTGAACTGAGGAACAGGTGAGTCAGGAGAGAGGGCCTGAGTTCACTGTGAGACGCCACTGACTCGGGAGACTCTGCTCTTAGCTCGCTCATATAGTCGTCCATGGCGGACTGAGTGCACTCATTTTCTGAAGACGCTGGCAGAGGCCAAAGAGGTCTCAACTCATAGGATGTGACGCCCAACCAAGCGTCTGCACGCTTTTCCTGTGCAATGCCCCGCACGACATCTGCATAACTAAGAGGTCTTGCAGCTGGCAGCGCCGTGGATGCAGTCACAGTGACGCTTGCTTGGCTAGCCTGCACCTGGCAGGTATAGGAATCTGGCGAATCTGCCCTGTACTCCTCAAACAGTCCCTCCAGGCAATATTGAGAATACTCGTCATCTGACAGTGCTGAACCAGGTGATGCTGGTCTAGCGTCACAGTACCGCAAGTAGTAGTTACAATGCTGACCCTTCAGCTGGCCAAAGGCCATGTCAGGAGAAAAGGAGCCCTGCTCGACTGACGCTACGGAATCTGGCGAGGATGCTCTGAAGTCTGCCAACCAGTCCTGCAGGAGTGAAAAGTCAAAATCGGAAGACACCGATTCGGGGACAAGGCCCTGCCACTAAACAGCTTATCCAGTTCAAAGTCGGAGAAGACCGACTGCTGGGACTCTGGTCTGCTCTGGGAAAACAGCGTTTCCAGACACAAATCAGTGCCTTCCCAGTCAGAACATGTGGATTCAGGGGTAAACGACCTGTCTCTCCACAATTCCCCTTCGAATCCCATACGGGGAGATCTGAACTGAGGAACAGGTGAGTCAGGAGAGAGGGGCCTGAGTTCACTGTGAGACGCCACTGACTTGGGAGACTCTGCTCTTAGCTCGCTCATATAGTCGTCCATGGCGGACTGAGTGCACTCATTTTCTGAAGACGCTGGCAGAGGCCAAAGAGGTCTCAACTCATAGGATGTGACGCCCAACCAAGCGTCTGCACGCTTTTCCTGTGCAATGCCCCGCACGACATCTGCATAACTAAGAGGTCTTGCAGCTGGCAGCGCCGTGGATGCAGTCACAGTGACGCTTGCTTGGCTAGCCTGCACCTGGCAGGTATAGGAATCTGGCGAATCTGCCCTGTACTCCTCAAACAGTCCCTCCAGGCAATATTGAGAATACTCATCTGACAGTGCTGAACCAGGTGATGCTGGTCTAGCGTCACAGTACCGCAAGTAGTAGTTACAATGCTGACCCTTCAGCTGGCCAAAGGCCATGTCAGGAGAAAAGGAGCCCTGCTCGACTGACGCTACGGAATCTGGCGAGGATGCTCTGAAGTCTGCCAACCAGTCCTGCAGGAGTGAAAAGTCAAAATCGGAAGACACCGATTCCGGGGACAAGGCCCTGCCACTAAACAGCTTATCCAGTTCAAAGTCGGAGAAGACCGACTGCGGGGACTCTGGTCTGCTCTGGGAAAACAGCGTTAGACACAAATCAGTGCCTTCCCAGTCAGAACATGTGGATTCAGGGTAAGCGACCTGTCTCTCCACAATTCCTTGAATCCCATACGGGAGATCTGAACTGAGGAACAGGTGAGTCAGGAGAGAGGGCCTGAGTTCACTGTGAGACGCCACTGACTCGGGAGACTCTGCTCTTAGCTCGCTCATATAGTCGTCCATGGCGGACTGAGTGCACTCATTTTCTGAAGACGCTGGCAGAGGCCAAAGAGGTCTCAACTCATAGGATGTGACGCCCAACCAAGCGTCTGCACGCTTTTCCTGTGCAATGCCCCGCACGACATCTGCATAACTAAGAGGTCTTGCAGCTGGCAGCGCCGTGGATGCAGTCACAGTGACGCTTGCTTGGCTAGCCTGCACCTGGCAGGTATAGGAATCTGGCGAATCTGCCCTGTACTCCTCAAACAGTCCCTCCAGGCAATATTGAGAATACTCGTCATCTGACAGTGCTGAACCAGGTGATGCTGGTCTAGCGTCACAGTACCGCAAGTAGTAGTTACAATGCTGACCCTTCAGCTGGCCAAAGGCCATGTCAGGAGAAAAGCCCTGCTCGACTGGCGCTACGGAATCTGGCGAGGATGCTCTGAAGTCTGCCAACCAGTCCTGCAGGAGTGAAAAGTCAAAATCGGAAGACACCGATTCGGGGACAAGGCCCTGCCACTAAACAGCTTATCCAGTTCAAAGTCGGAGAAGACCGACTGCGGGACTCTGGTCTCCTCTGGGAAAACAGCGTTTCCAGACACAAATCAGTGCCTTCCCAGTCAGAACATGTGGATTCAGGGGTAAACGACCTGTCTCTCCACAATTCCCTTGAATCCCATACGGGAGATCTGAACTGAGGAACAGGTGAGTCAGGAGAGGGGCCTGAGTTCACTGTGAGACGCCACTGACTCGGGAGACTCTGCTCTTAGCTCGCTCATATAGTCGTCCATGGCGGACTGAGTGCACTCATTTTCTGAAGACGCTGGCAGAGGCCAAAGAGGTCTCAACTCATAGGATGTGACGCCCAACCAAGCGTCTGCACGCTTTTCCTGTGCAATGCCCCGCACGACATCTGCATAACTAAGAGGTCTTGCAGCTGGCAGCGCCGTGGATGCAGTCACAGTGACGCTTGCTTGGCTAGCCTGCACCTGGCAGGTATAGGAATCTGGCGAATCTGCCCTGTACTCCTCAAACAGTCCCTCCAGGCAATATTGAGAATACTCATCTGACAGTGCTGAACCAGGTGATGCTGGTCTAGCGTCACAGTACCGCAAGTAGTAGTTACAATGCTGACCCTTCAGCTGGCCAAAGGCCATGTCAGGAGAAAAGGAGCCCTGCTCGACTGACGCTACGGAATCTGGCGAGGATGCTCTGAAGTCTGCCAACCAGTCCTGCAGGAGTGAAAAGTCAAAATCGGAAGACACCGATTCCGGGGACAAGGCCCTGCCACTAAACAGCTTATCCAGTTCAAAGTCGGAGAAGACCGACTGCTGGGACTCTGGTCTGCTCTGGGAAAACAGCGTTTCCAGACACAAATCAGTGCCTTCCCAGTCAGAACATGTGGACTCAGGGGTAAACAACCTGTCTCTCCACAATTCCCCTTCGAATCCCATACGGGGAGATCTGAACTGAGGAACAGGTGAGTCAGGAGAGAGGGGCCTGAGTTCACTGTGAGACGCCACTGACTCGGGAGACTCTGCTCTTAGCTCGCTCATATAGTCGTCCATGGCGGACTGAGTGCACTCATTTTCTGAAGACGCTGGCAGAGGCCAAAGAGGTCTCAACTCATAGGATGTGACGCCCAACCAAGCGTCTGCACGCTTTTCCTGTGCAATGCCCCGCACGACATCTGCATAACTAAGAGGTCTTGCAGCTGGCAGCGCCGTGGATGCAGTCACAGTGACGCTTGCTTGGCTAGCCTGCACCTGGCAGGTATAGGAATCTGGCGAATCTGCCCTGTACTCCTCAAACAGTCCCTCCAGGCAATATTGAGAATACTCGTCATCTGACAGTGCTGAACCAGGTGATGCTGGTCTAGCGTCACAGTACCGCAAGTAGTAGTTACAATGCTGACCCTTCAGCTGGCCAAAGGCCATGTCAGGAGAAAAGGAGCCCTGCTCGACTGACGCTACGGAATCTGGCGAGGATGCTCTGAAGTCTGCCAACCAGTCCTGCAGGAGTGAAAAGTCAAAATCGGAAGACACCGATTCTGGGGACAAGGCCCTGCCACTAAACAGCTTATCCAGTTCAAAGTCGGAGAAGACCGACTGCGGGGACTCTGGTCTCCTCTTGGAAAACAGCGTTTCCAGACACAAATCAGTGCCTTCCCAGTCAGAACATGTGGATTCAGGGGTAAACGACCTGTCTCTCCACAATTCCCCTTCGAATCCCATACGGGGAGATCTGAACTGAGGAACAGGTGAGTCAGGAGAGAAGGGCCTGAGTTCACTGTGAGACGCCACTGACTCGGGAGACTCTGCTCTTAGCTCGCTCATATAGTCGTCCATGGCGGACTGAGTGCACTCATTTTCTGAAGACGCTGGCAGAGGCCAAAGAGGTCTCAACTCATAGGATGTGACGCCCAACCAAGCGTCTGCACGCTTTTCCTGTGCAATGCCCCGCACGACATCTGCATAACTAAGAGGTCTTGCAGCTGGCAGCGCCGTGGATGCAGTCACAGTGACGCTTGCTTGGCTAGCCTGCACCTGGCAGGTATAGGAATCTGGCGAATCTGCCCTGTACTCCTCAAACAGTCCCTCCAGGCAATATTGAGAATACTCGTCATCTGACAGTGCTGAACCAGGTGATGCTGGTCTAGCGTCACAGTACCGCAAGTAGTAGTTACAATGCTGACCCTTCAGCTGGCCAAAGGCCATGTCAGGAGAAAAGGAGCCCTGCTCGACTGACGCTACGGAATCTGGCGAGGATGCTCTGAAGTCTGCCAACCAGTCCTGCAGGAGTGAAAAGTCAAAATCGGAAGACACCGATTCCGGGGACAAGGCCCTGCCACTAAACAGCTTATCCAGTTCAAAGTCGGAGAAGACCGACTGCTGGGACTCTGGTCTGCTCTGGGAAAACAGCGTTTCCAGACACAAATCAGTGCCTTCCCAGTCAGAACATGTGGACTCAGGGGTAAACAACCTGTCTCTCCACAATTCCCCTTCGAATCCCATACGGGGAGATCTGAACTGAGGAACAGGTGAGTCAGGAGAGAGGGGCCTGAGTTCACTGTGAGACGCCACTGACTCGGGAGACTCTGCTCTTAGCTCGCTCATATAGTCGTCCATGGCGGACTGAGTGCACTCATTTTCTGAAGACGCTGGCAGAGGCCAAAGAGGCCTCAACTCATAGGATGTGACGCCCAACCAAGCATCTGCACGCTTTTCCTGTGCAATGCCCCGCACGACATCTGCATAACTAAGAGGTCTTGCAGCTGGCAGCACCGTGGATGCAGTCACAGTGACGCTTGCTTGGCTAGCCTGCACCTGGCAGGTATAGGAATCTGGCGAATCTGCCCTGTACTCCTCAAACAGTCCCTCCAGGCAATATTGAGAATACTCATCATCTGACAGTGCTGAACCAGGTGATGCTGGTCTAGCGTCACAGTACCGCAAGTAGTAGTTACAATGCTGACCCTTCAGCTGGCCAAAGGCCATGTCAGGAGAAAAGGAGCCCTGCTCGACTGACGCTACGGAATCTGGCGAGGATGCTCTGAAGTCTGCCAACCAGTCCTGCAGGAGTGAAAAGTCAAAATCGGAAGACACCGATTCCGGGGACAAGGCCCTGCCACTAAACAGCTTATCCAGTTCAAAGTCGGAGAAGACCGACTGCTGGGACTCTGGTCTGCTCTGGGAAAACAGCGTTTCCAGACACAAATCAGTGCCTTCCCAGTCAGAACATGTGGATTCAGGGGTAAACGACCTGTCTCTCCACAATTCCCCTTCGAATCCCATACGGGGAGATCTGAACTGAGGAACAGGTGAGTCAGGAGAGAGGGGCCTGAGTTCACTGTGAGACGCCACTGACTCGGGAGACTCTGCTCTTAGCTCGCTCATATAGTCGTCCATGGCGGACTGAGTGCACTCATTTTCTGAAGACGCTGGCAGAGGCCAAAGAGGTCTCAACTCATAGGATGTGACGCCCAACCAAGCATCTGCACGCTTTTCCTGTGCAATGCCCGCACGACATCTGCATAACTAAGAGGTCTTGCAGCTGGCAGCGCCGTGGATGCAGTCACAGTGACGCTTGCTTGGCTAGCCTGCACCTGGCAGGTATAGGAATCTGGCGAATCTGCCCTGTACTCCTCAAACAGTCCCTCCAGGCAATATTGAGAATACTCATCATCTGACAGTGCTGAACCAGGTGATGCTGGTCTAGCGTCACAGTACCGCAAGTAGTAGTTACAATGCTGACCCTTCAGCTGGCCAAAGGCCATGTCAGGAGAAAAGGAGCCCTGCTCGACTGACGCTATGGAATCTGGCGAGGATGCTCTGAAGTCTGCCAACCAGTCCTGCAGGAGTGAAAAGTCAAAATCGGAAGACACCGATTCCGGGGACAAGGCCCTGCCACTAAACAGCTTATCCAGTTCAAAGTCGGAGAAGACCGACTGCTGGGACTCTGGTCTGCTCTGGGAAAACAGCGTTTCCAGACACAAATCAGTGCCTTCCCAGTCAGAACATGTGGACTCAGGGGTAAACAACCTGTCTCTCCACAATTCCCCTTCGAATCCCATACGGGAGATCTGAACTGAGGAACAGGTGAGTCAGGAGAGAGGGCCTGAGTTCACTGTGAGACGCCACTGACTCGGGAGACTCTGCTCTTAGCTCGCTCATATAGTCGTCCATGGCGGACTGAGTGCACTCATTTTCTGAAGACGCTGGCAGAGGCCAAAGAGGCCTCAACTCATAGGATGTGACGCCCAACCAAGCATCTGCACGCTTTTCCTGTGCAATGCCCCGCACGACATCTGCATAACTAAGAGGTCTTGCAGCTGGCAGCACCGTGGATGCAGTCACAGTGACGCTTGCTTGGCTAGCCTGCACCTGGCAGGTATAGGAATCTGGCGAATCTGCCCTGTACTCCTCAAACAGTCCCTCCAGGCAATATTGAGAATACTCATCATCTGACAGTGCTGAACCAGGTGATGCTGGTCACAGTACCGCAAGTAGTAGTTACAATGCTGACCCTTCAGCTGGCCAAAGGCCATGTCAGGAGAAAAGGAGCCCTGCTCGACTGACGCTATGGAATCTGGCGAGGATGCTCTGAAGTCTGCCAACCAGTCCTGCAGGAGTGAAAAGTCAAAATCGGAAGACACCGATTCCGGGGACAAGGCCCTGCCACTAAACAGCTTATCCAGTTCAAAGTCGGAGAAGACCGACTGCTGGGACTCTGGTCTGCTCTGGGAAAACAGCGTTTCCAGACACAAATCAGTGCCTTCCCAGTCAGAACATGTGGATTCAGGGGTAAACGACCTGTCTCTCCACAATTCCCCTTCGAATCCCATACGGGGAGATCTGAACTGAGGAACAGGTGAGTCAGGAGAGGGGCCTGAGTTCACTGTGAGACGCCACTGACTCGGGAGACTCTGCTCTTAGCTCGCTCATATAGTCGTCCATGGCGGACTGAGTGCACTCATTTTCTGAAGACGCTGGCAGAGGCCAAAGAGGTCTCAACTCATAGGATGTGACGCCCAACCAAGCGTCTGCACGCTTTTCCTGTGCAATGCCCCGCACGACATCTGCATAACTAAGAGGTCTTGCAGCTGGCAGCGCCGTGGATGCAGTCACAGTGACGCTTGCTTGGCTAGCCTGCACCTGGCAGGTATAGGAATCTGGCGAATCTGCCCTGTACTCCTCAAACAGTCCCTCCAGGCAATATTGAGAATACTCGTCATCTGACAGTGCTGAACCAGGTGATGCTGGTCTAGCGTCACAGTACCGCAAGTAGTAGTTACAATGCTGACCCTTCAGCTGGCCAAAGGCCATGTCAGGAGAAAAGGAGCCCTGCTCGACTGACGCTACGGAATCTGGCGAGGATGCTCTGAAGTCTGCCAACCAGTCCTGCAGGAGTGAAAAGTCAAAATCGGAAGACACCGATTCCGGGGACAAGGCCCTGCCACTAAACAGCTTATCCAGTTCAAAGTCGGAGAACTCAAGTGGGCATTCTGTTCTCAATGTTGGTTCAGTTTTTTGAAATATTACATATTTAAATTCTGAGTCTTTTGTGTTTGATAATGATGGACTAATTTTGGCCTCTGAGTTAGCCACCATATCAAAATGTAAATTATATTTTGGCCTTTCTACAAAGTTAAAGACAATCGGCTGGGTTGTTTCAAGGTGTTCATCAATTGTTTCAACTACATCATTCTTCATTTTACAGTTTCTATTTGACTCGTTTAGTCTCTTAGGTGGTAAATGATCATACGACTGGGTTTGTATAGGGGTGTTCATAGATATGTTATCTAACATAGAAAACCAGTCATTCATATAAGACCAACATATTTTATTATCTGTTTTGGTTAATTCAGTTGACACTGTGTTTTTCTTTAATATGCTTTGTGTTGCACTTAATCTGCTTGATTTTACAAAGGGGTTACTTGTACAGTCTGTGTGAGTCAAACCCTTTGCAGCTAAAGGAGTTGTAAACATAGGTGTCTCTTCTTTGAATTTTTCATGACATGCAAATGAATGTGATGGAGCAGTGAAATTTTCATCCCACCACTTTTGAAGTGGTGGAGCCCTCATCATGTGTGATGCTGAATCATCAGACACATAAACATTTGGTCCCTTAGAAACAGTGTGATCAGAATCAGAATCTTCAACCTTTTGCATCATATGGCTACTTTCACCCACTTTTTCATCAACTACTGTAGCGTGAGAAGTTGATGTCAGTGTTAAGGATGATGGGCGTTCCCCTGAATACAACAAGTAATAATCACAATGTTGATTGATTAGCTGGGCGCGAGATGGTTCTGAGAGCAGGAGTTCAAGAAATGAGAAACTGCACTGTGATTCAGGTGATGATGGTCGAGAGCCCTCCTCTGAAAATCCATCACAAGATGCAGCTGAGTCAGGTAAAGGTATACTTGTGTCTCTTTTATCTAATGCTGGAGGGAGAAAGGTTTTTAACACTCCCTTTTTCTGTGTGCCCTCAAATGTAAATGGACAATACATAGGTACTTGACAGTCAGAGTACAGTTGCCCATTATGGTTCGATGACTCAATAGACTTGGTAGAAGGGGATTCTTGTTTGCATTCATATTTATGTGGTTGATTTTGGTGTAATTTATTTTCTGTGAAGCTAAATGTTAATTCTTGTGGACTACACTGATCAGATGAGAGTTTAAGGCAGTCTTCAAATGTACAAGATCTGTTTTGAAATACCCTCCTTTCCCCCAGTGGAGAGTCTGGGGACAATGCCCTGTAGTCACTGATTGACATAACAGAATCTGGGGATGACATTCTCGATATAGAGTCATCTAATACCCATGTTTCAGAAGGAAAGAAATCTATTTCACTTGCAGGTGAAAGTGACAAACACTGTTTCTCAGATGTTGATGAATCAGGGGCGAAGGGGAAGTACTGTGATTGTGGTGCAAAATGGGTGGACGCCAGAAACCGGCCATGGGAGGTATTCTTCGGCACATTATTGCAGAGCACATCTGACATGACAACAACATGATCATTGTCATGCCTATCAGGAAAGGTAATACAGGACTTATCAGTTAAGTCACAAGCCATATGAGCCAAATTGGCATTTGAGACTTCAATTTCCAGTGTTTTCATCATGCTGTACTTTTCTGGAGGACTACTGGGTTCAACTGATTTTACATCATCAATATCCTCAAAAAAGGGTATATTATCAAGATATTCCCCACTACATGCTGCTCGTTTTGTGTTGTCTTCCTTGATTGCTTTGAAAACTTTGAAGCTCACTTCCAAATCATGAGCCTGTGGGACCCTGTCCAGACTGTGTGGCTCTTTGAAGAACTGGCTTTTGATCTCAGCTGTATGCTTCTGAGGGAGCTTGCTTGTATGAGCAACAGTGTCATCTTCAGTAATGGCCAGTCCTGCTTGTTGTTCCTCTGCTGGCAGGGCTAACAGACTAGAACCAGTGGCTCCCCTGTCAGTGGCTTTATCTGCATCTGTATTGCAAAGCTGAGTCGTATCTCTAAACTCATTGCAAAGCTCATTAAAGTCAGATTCAGCTTGGTGCGACTCTGATAGACTCAGACCAAAGTCTAGTATAGATATTGAAGATGGCAACTTCCACCTGTCAGATGATATCCTTTGCTCATTCATGAAACCACTCTGCTCCAATGGCAAAGTTCGGCTGTAGTCCTCTTTGAACTGGCAATGAATGCCACCTTCAGAAGGTCTGACAAATTTAAGGCTGCTGCAATCTTGTTGGTCTTTCACTTTGGGGTCAAAAGGCTGAGTAGCATGGCTCTTCAAGACTTCTTCTTCCAGAGAGGTAAATGTACTTACTTGCTCATCTGAGTTGTCATAGCTTGTAGGTTCTTGTGTAATAATGTCCTCTGAGGTCCACAGGTTGGGGTTCAATTCACTGTGAAACAGAAAAGTTAGGGTGACTTAGCATGAGGTGATGCATTAAAGCCTTAATCTACATAAGTATGTATGTTTTTTTTTTTTTTTAATCAGGATATAACACTGGTCAGTTTCACAGAATCAACATGCTACAAAATAGTGATTTTCAAACAAGCTTCCCCTTTCAAATTTTAAGTAGTGTTTTTGGGGTGTGTTAAGGCTGTCTGCTTTGGCTTAGAAAATTATGTAAGACTGGAGACTTGAATTTCAATTATTGAATATTTAAGAATTATAAAAAAAAAAACAGAATTTACTGTGGGATCTCAAGCTCCTCCAAAAGGTCACCATGCATGCTTTCTGAGTGGATTTGCCCGACAGGCTCTGCCCAGGAAGGAATATCAAGTAGAGAAGCAACTGATAGGTCCTCTTCAGAAACAGCTGGGGGCGGTCTGCGATCTGATTCCACCCTCCGAATGATTCTGGGACTGTCTGTATCATCTTGTACTGAAGAAAGGGCAACTGACACTATGAAGTAAGTAAACAGAAAAAAATAGTGTTAGAGACTTCAAACAGACTGCTGAACTGATGGCTTAGAGGTCTTATTACCTTCACTGTGATCCAGTGTCTTCTCTATTTCTGCATAAGTTCTAGATGTTTGCTCTTGGACTGATTTGTTCATCTGGGTTTCAATTAGATGGACAATGTCCATGCGGTTTATCTTGGTAAGTCTTTTAATAAGACAATCCTCTGTGGAAGAAGGGAAAACTGTCATTAGACTGATAAAGCAAAAAGTGCATTTCTACACTAGAAATGTAAAATTACGTCATCAACAATAACCTTACATAGTACCTATAAGTATTCATCCCCTTTGATGTTTTACCCCTTAATTGATTTTATAAATAAATGATGGTCTATATAATTTGGCATTTTTGGCAAAAAAAAAAAAAAAAAAAAAAAAAAAAAAAATTCTTTAATGCCATAGTGAAAAACAGATTTCTACAAAGTAGTATCAATTAAACTTAAAAATGTAATGTTAAATAAGTTACTGCATAAATATTCAACCCCTTCAATTCAGTATTTACTATATGCACTTTTGGCTGCAATCACAGCACTGAGTCTGTGTGGATAGGTCCCAATCAGGCTTGCACATCCGGATACTGCAATTTTTCTCTGTTCTTCTTTGCAAAACTGATCAAGCTCTGTCTATCTGTCTGCTCAGGGATCGGTGTGAACAGCCCTTTTCAAGTCCAGCCACAAATTCTCTATTGGATTGAGGTCTGGGCTTTGACTTGGTCACTTTAAAACAGTTGTTCTCAAATAGGGGTATGTGTACCCCTGGGGTGTGTGAAGGCATTCCAGGGGGTACGTGAGATTTTAAAATATATGTAGACTATTTTAAAAGTAGTGTCCATACAAAATACTTTAAAATAACAAAAATATTTCAACAAAACACAAGTGTAATACAAGTGTTAAGGGTGCCACAAATAAATGGCACAAAAATGCGAATAATTTGGGGGCGAATATTGTCTCGCCTTTCTATGCACATCAGGAGCAACACAATTTTGCGAATAAATTATGCACATTCTAAAAAAAAAATTTGCTCTGCGAAAGTCTGCGGTGTGTTTTCTCTGTCCTCTGATAAACAGTGATGTATGTGAGAGTGGAAGATAAAAGGAGGTTTTTCCCTTTCTCTCCTCCAGTCCATGAGTAACGGCACTTTTATACACAGCCAGGAAGTCAGTGCTGTTTCGGTTCACTGTTACATTCACTCGGCTGGCTGCCAAGAAGCATCTCCACAGCATGATGCTGCCACCAATGTGCTTCACAGTAGGGATGGTGTGTTGTGGGTGATTTGCAGCGTTTAGTGTCCACCAAACATAGCAACTTCTAATACTTTTAATAGGCACTCTAGGTCTGAAAATTAAAAACCCTATGATAAGTTAGGGCTGTTGTATAATGCAAATGTCAACTGAAATCTAAAAAAAAAAGTGTACCTGTGGCATGTTTGCCTTCCCGCTCAACCCAGCGTTGAAGTAAAGCGTGGCTTTGCTCTTGGAGGGAGTTGGGATTTTCTGTTCGCACCAATTGGATATCATTCTCACTGAATTCCAGTTCTTTCGCTAGTTCTAGGGTGACAGATAAAGAACAAAGGTATGAAAACCCAAAAGCTTTAAACTGTATTGCCAAATCATGGATACTCTACAATGTATAAAACATTATCAGCCCTTGATTTTTTTTTCAGCTCAAGTCAATTGTAGTTAAAACACACAAAATACACAGATTTTTAGATTAAAAATGAAAAAATATTGCCTAATTTAACAACTTACCAGTCCAGCTGAAGCCAAGTAGATCTGCAACGATTGCTAATGTCTCCTCTTTTCTGTCAGCATCATCCTGCCAATCCACTAAAAGAATGCCGTCAGAGCCAAAGATTACATCTCCATATCACCATTAACAGTTCAAGGTGTATAGGTATCTGTATTCTGTATCTGAAAATGAAAGCTTTCGTGTGCTAATGGAACCAGTCAAGTAAAATATCTATTCTAGATATGGATGCAAATATAATTTTCTGAGGGCTCTATGTTATAGGCTGTAATACTCTAAATGTGTAGCTGTGATGCTGGAATGGATGAAAACATGAAGGTTTGTGTCATGACTTTGACTTTTTGGGCACATTTACCAATTTACCGTATTGAAGTGTGTAAATCTTAGATGTAACATTTATTTGCTGATTAAGCAATTTACATGCAACTATTAGTAAAGGCAGCATCATAAATTGTCAAGCTTCAACTTTTTTTTACACTATCTTGGCCATTCAATCTTGAGATTGCATATGAACAAACAGATGGAAAGGTCACTTACCAACATGCAAAACAACACAACCCACACACACAAACACCCACACATAATGAAGACAATACAAAAAAACATGATGCACAATTGGAGAAGAAATGAATTGCATCCCATGAAAACAAAACAAAGTGGCTTATGGTACTATTATTTTCTTAGAAGTTGAAAGGAGTCTTGCTGAAAAGAAGAAAGAGGAGATAGGAAACAAAAGCCCATGTAAGTCTGGCCATACCTGACGTACACTGTGGAGACTGATCATCGTTGATTCTCTCCATCTGGGTTTCCACTGTGTCATCCCAGGCATGCCTGTATTCAAAAACATCCTTTGTACCGGAGGATGGTTGCCCACTAGGCAATGGTTTGTCATCGGAATCTGATCTATAAGAAGCTGGAATGTCATATGTGAAGATAACAGAATCTGGACTTTTGTGACTAGCACTGCTTGCATCGTCTGTATCCAGAGAGGGTCTAATAGTCGTTTCTGATGCACTGGAAAGTTGCGTTTCTTGACCCTTTGGAGAGGAGGTGGTCTTCTGAGTGAGAGCTTGTTGTTGTGTCATAATAGTAAGTTTTGTAGGGGACAGTATGGTGGATTGAATACTGTCAGAATAACTCCTGCTGCCTTTCTTAGATGGTTTACTTGTATCACTAAGTACCTCAGATCTAGTCCTCCGACCCAAAGTTGAACTTTTCCTTGAGCTCTGTGAGCTTATGGTAGCTGTGTCTTCAATTGTTCTGCCATGTTTGATTACTGAAGATGGGGGCGAATCCTGGTGATGTGCTTGGATGTCAGCCTGGGTAGCTGGAAAAGACATGTCTATGACAGAGCACTGGTCTTCTTCATCTTCCTCTTCATCATCATCTAGGGAGGAGTCTGAAGAATCATGGTCTTGTTCTGGATACCGTGAGTGGGCATCTGTGGATATGTCAGATTGAAGATCAGCTATGGTAGAGTCCAAATAGCCTAAGCCAAGGCTTTCAAGGCCTCCTACTTTACTTTGACTAGTGGTTAGTTTCTCAAGTGCACAGGAGGAACCAAGTTGAACCTCTGTGGAGCTTCCGAGATCAGCTTTCAAGAGAGACTTTTCACTGTCTGAAAGTTCACCAGAGGGTTTGGTAAAAGTCCTGGGTTTAGGAGTAGGGATTTGATTGTTGCAATCCTGCATTTGAGATGACTGCGTTTGCTCTTTGGGGGTAATATCTACCATTGGAGCATTATTCTCAAAAGTTGAAGACTTTGCCTTGCTCTCCCCAGACTTGTCTGCAACAGCTTCATCAACCAGGTGTTCCCCTATGTGGAAAAATGCATATTCTTCTCCTTCATCAAAGCTTCTTCTTGTCATATCAATAGCTCCCCCTCTGGTCATTTCAAATAGTTTCCCCTCCTGAAACTGAAATGGATCAGGGGTTCTCTCATTACCTGGTGTTCCAACCGGAGTTTTAGCTGGATTTGTCCTGTCTTCTGCAGGAGAAACATACATCTGTTGCTCATACTCGACATCTGCATGACAGAGAAAATTCTTCTCAGTCTCGTACCCTGTCATGACATATTCTGTGGAATGGCTGACTTTAACAGCATCTCTATCCTCAATTGTTTCACTTTCTTTTTCTGTTAAAGTTGAAACAGAGTCAGCACTCTCTGTGCATGGTCCCTGCTCTTGAGTTTTAGTGGAACACAGTGAATCATCAGCTAATTCTGCCTTTTCCTTAATGATCAAAGTAATTTCAGGTGTAATTTCTGGCAAAGTCTGTATAACTGGGCCAAAATGTAGCTTATCATCACTGTGATCATCTATCTCTGATAGAACAGTGCCATCTCTCTTTATTCTAGCTTCCTGCTCCATCTCCTCAAATGTTTTTATCTTGGCTGCCATTTTGAACATCTCCTCTTCTGGGGTGAACTGTTTATCCTCTATGTCATAATTTTCTTCCTCATCATGCTCACTTTCATCCCTGTAAATACTTTCGTCATAAGCTAAACATGCTTTTAGTTGGGAGGCATAATCCTCATAGACAGCTACCTTGGCTGGCATCTTAAGTTCTCCATCCTTTGTTTGAGTGGGACTCCCCTCCAAAGAGTCTGGACATGGGGATTCTCTGATAGGACTTGGCTCAATTGAATCAGGAGATGTCCTAGAAGATTTATCCTCCATGACAGGACTTGCCTCTAGCGAGTCTTGTTGACATGGCTCCTTTGCTGGGTCAGCAAAAATCAGATTTTCAAAATCACTTGGTCGCTGTGGTACATCAGAACTACTTGGCAGTTTCAAGAACTTGTGTGCATCAAAGTCTGAATAACTCGCATCTACACTGTCACCAATGTAATTGCTTTTACCATCAGTCAGTGGCACATTTGAATATGTGATCTTCACCGTCCCTGTAGTAGAGTCAGAAAAAAGGGATCCTCCACTTTGTGAAGTTTCATTCTCATGCTCTTCAGGCTCATGCTCCTCAGATGAAGAATGGTCAGGACCTTCATCCTCTTGGGACCATGTTTGCCATCTACACTTCAAATCTTCCCTTGTTGTATCATCCACATTTTCCAAATCTGTTTGCTGCATGGAAGATATCTTATCTTCAGGGGAGGTTAGAGTTTCTCTTTTTCTGTCTTTTGACAGGACAACTTCTTTGTAGGTCTCGTGGACTACTTCATTATCTGAATACTTTTGTATAACCATTGGCTTTTCTTTTAAGTATTGATCTAAGTCCCCACTTAGTAGTGTCAACATACCGGTGATATCCTTCTCAGGTCTAGACTGTTGTTGAGTATTTCTCTCAGTGAAAACTTCTTGAGAGGGTGTCTCCAGAGCTTCTAAAGTTTCTGTGACTACAGCTGTCTCACTGTGCTCATTTGCTTCTATGTCTATCTTATCCTTTTCCTTGAGATGTTGATTTAAGTCACAACTGAGGAGTGACACCATGCCTGTCATATTTGTCTCAGGAGTAGATTGTGGGAGGTCTGTCTTCTTTTTGACAGAAACTTCTTGGAAGGCTGTTTCCGATACAGAACTTGGCACCTCACTGAGCTGTTTATGTGTCTCATCCTCCTCATCAGGTTTCGTTGCCATTTGTGTTGTTTGCTCCTCACTAGAGGATTTTCTGATTTTAGTTACAGTAACTTCTTTAAATTCCTCCTTGATGACATCCTCTTGTGGAGGTCTACTTTTCACTGGCCTGTCCTTGGGGTACTGGTCCAAATCACTGCTAAGCAATGACAGCATGCCTGATGCATCTTTTACTTTTGTTGACAACTGATAAGAATCCTTTCTTTCTACACACTCTTCTTTCATTGGAAGTTCTTCTGTCAGGATTTCTTTTCTTTCTCTTGCTCTATTGAATATATGTTCTGCCTCTTGACTTCCCCATGTACTTGAATGTTCTATGAATGGTCCAGGTTCAGTTTCTTGTGCTGTACCATCCACAAGCACTTCTTTTCTGTCATCAGTGACAGATGCGGGAATGTCTTTACCCGGGTCCTTAATTCGGATAATTTGCTCAAACTGTTCCTCAACAATGCTCTCCTCTGGTGACTGTCTTGTCACAGGTCTGGCTTGTAGATAATCATCCAAGTCCTTGCTCAAAAAGGACATCATACCTGACATGTCTTTTGCTTTGGAAGCCTGGCTAAGTGTTTTACTCCCAATGTAAACTTCTTGGAATTGTGGCTCTTTGACTTTGCCGTCAATTACTTCAGTAAAAGTTGATGGTATTATGCATTTTTCATCTCTGATGTTAGAGACATTTTGTGTTTCATTGGTTATTTGAGGAGCAGTTGTGAGTCCCTCATCATTCTCACTCTCTCCTGAACTGGAATGATAGATCTTATTGTCAAAGCCAGTGTCTGGTTCCTTAATTTGGATAATTTGCTCAAACTGTTCCTCAACAATGCTCTCCTCTAATGACTGTCTTGTCACAGGCCTGGCTTGTAGATAATCATCCAAGTCCTTGCTCAAAATGGACGTCATACCTGACATATCTTTTGCTTTGGAAGCCTGGCTAGGTGTTTTACTCCCAATGTAAACTTCTTGGAATTGTGGCTCTTTGACTTTGCCGTCAATTTCTTCAGTAAAAGTTGATGGTATTATGCCTTTTTCATCTCTGATGTTAGAGACATTTTGTGTTTCATTGGTTATTTGAGGAGCAGTTGTGAGTCCCTCATCATTCTCACTCTCTCCTGAACTGGAATGATAGATCTTATTGTCAAAGCCAGTGTCTGGTTCCTTAATTTGGATAATTTGCTCAAACTGTTCCTCAACAATGCTCTCCTCTAATGACTGTCTTGTCACAGGCCTAGCTTGTAGATAATCATCCAAGTCCTTGTTTAAAAAGGACGTCATACCTGACATGTCTTTTGCTTTAGTAGCCTGGCTAGGTGTTTTACTCCCAATGTAAACTTCTTGGAATTGTGGCTCTTTGACTTTGCCATCAATTACTTCAATAAAAGTTGAAGGTATTATGTCTTTTTCATCTCTGATGTTAGAGACAATTTGTGTTTCACTGGTTATTTGAGGAGCAGTGGCGAGTCCTTCATCGTACTCGCTCTCTCCTGAGCTGGAATGATAGATTCTAGAGTCAAAGCCAGCATTTGATAATTCTGCCAAACCTTCATGCTTCGGACTCTCAGGACTTAGATCATAATGCTTCACTTCATTTTTAGAAGAGGAAACATCTTCTGTTGCGTGACTTCTCGTACTGGGAGTAGGGATGGTGATTAGATTTATATTGGAATCATCAGCCATAGTCTCCTCCTTATAGCTAATATCTGCAGCTTCTACTGTCTGCTTGAAAAGCTGGTACTCAGGACTTTCTTCCAGTTCAGCTTTTATGTCAGCACTGAAATCCTCAGAAGGTCTGCGATCAGGACTGATCTGTAGGTCGTCTGCTAGACTCATACCCATGCTTACGACTGGATCTTCTAATTGCATCTGTCCAACGCTCTTTCCTGTCAAATCTGGCTTCTTTTTTTGAGAGTTAACCCCTTCTGCCTCTTTTTCTTCCTCATATAAATAAGAAGAATCTGAAATGTTGACTTCACTTTTTGGTTGAGAAATTGTGAGATTCTGTTTTATGGTTTCTGACTGTGATATTTTCATGAGACTGTGATCAGTCATTTCCATCTCTTTAAGCTGTACTGATTCAGATGTGTTGTCTCTGATCAAGTTTACTTTTCCATCCTCTGAGTCTGTTTTGTCATAGATGGTTGTATCACTCTGTTGCTCTGAAATTGTGAGACTCTGGGTTTGGGTTGATGATTCTGGCTCCTGTGAAGGGCCTTGATCTGCTCTCTTTAGGTCACTGGGTGGTTCAGAGGCCACTGCTGCAATACAAAAAGAAGAGACAGTATCCATGAAGCCCCCTCCTTTTTTTGTTGGTGGACTTCGTTCAGTCTGGAATGTTTTCCTCAGCTCCTTGACAGACACGGTCTCTTTCTCTGGGTCCACCTTTGGCTGGCCAGTGCTTCCACCTTCACGCTGAATTGTGTCAACAAATGTCACTGTATTTTCAACATTACAACCATCAGAAATGATTTTAGCTGGTTCATTCTTTTTGTCTGTTTTGTCATATATGTTGACTTTACGCTGTTGATGTACAACTGTAATGTTTTGAGTTTCTGATTGTATTTTAGGCTCATCAAGGAAACTTGATGCAGTCTGTTTTACTTTATTTGAATCATCTGAGGTCGATATCAGTACTGAGGATGTGACGCATGAATCCAACACTTTATGTTCGGAAAGTCCTGCTTTGGTTATTGAGGGCTCATGCACAGTCTGGAACGTTTTCATCAGTTCCTTTACAGACTTTTTCTCACTTTCTGACAACTCTGGTGCCTCTTCATGTAGAGTTTCGCTTATATCATCACACTGAATTGTTTCTGCAAATGTCACCTTCTTTCCCGTATTGGCAGTCTCAGAAATCAAAGGTAATTCCTCAGAGCTATCTCTGGTTAGGCCCACTGGTTGATTATCCAGCTGGGTTTTGTCCAAAGTCCTGGCATCTCTGTTTTCATTAAAAATTATGATCTTCTGAGTTTGTGATTTCAGCTCAGGCCTTGTAATCTGTTCAGTCATTCTTGTACCATCAGGACTTCCTGTTTCCGATTTCTCTGATGAAATACAAGGAGCTCCAGTTTTGTGTTCATAAAGCCCAGCTTTGTCTTTCAAAGGGTCTTGTCCGGACTGGAATGCTTTCATCAGCTCCTTCACGGACATTGTCTCTTCCTCTGATGACTTTGACTCTGTTTTCTGTGTGCCCCCATCACAGTATTGAACTACATCAACAAATGTTACTCTCTTTTCGACATCAGGACTATCAGAAATGATAAATGATTCCTTAGAGTCGTCTCTGACCATGCTTTCATGCTGATTCGCTGAGTTTGTTCTGTCACAGACTTGCTCAGACTTGCCCTGTTGATGAATGAGTTCCTTATGAGTTTGGGATTCTGGCTCCTGTGCAGTATTTTGTTCCTCTTTCTGTTTCTTGCCAGATTCTTCTGATTCAGAAACACCAGACGAAACAACTGCTTTGTGCTCAAAAAGCCCTGCCTTACTTTTGGAAGGGTCTTCTCCTGTCTGGAATGCTTTCATAAGCTCCTTCACAGACATAGTCTCCTCCAATCTTTCCGTCTGAGACCTTGGAGATTTAGGAGACTTGGGAACTCTGGGAAGTTCTGGCATTTCTTCGTCTTTCTTTTTTGCAGGGATAGTTGATTTTCCCTGTGATATGCGTTCCTGGCTGCTGCCTTTGACCTGCTCCTCTTCAACTTTGTTCTGTAAAGCCTTAACTTTGTCCTTTATAGATCCTATTGGTGTCTCAACAACTCTGGGAGAAGCAGGAGAATCCATAACTGCTGTGGGTGCAAGGGTCCCCTCGTTGAGAATAACATCTCCATCTAGAGACTCCTCTGAGCTCATTCTTTCCAGCTCCCCTTCAGAGCTGCTACATCCAGACCGCTCTCTTTCTCTGAGCTTTTTTCTAATTGGTTTCTTGATATCTGGGGGACGCCGTTTGCCATCACGCTTCACAACAACCTGTTCAACTCTATCTTCTACAAGATCCTCCTCAGACTCATATTTAACCACAGGTCTCTCCTCCAAGTACTGGTCCATGTCCATGCTGAGGTGTGAGACCATGCCCGTCATGTCTCTGGTATGTGTTTCAGATCTACTTGAAGCCTTACCCTCAATACAAACTGCTGTAAAGACTGGTTCCTCAAGAGGAGGATATGCCATATAGACTGCCTTTTTAGCATTACCTCTTAATTTTTCTCTACTATCATTTATGTCGTCTTTTTCAATCTCTTTGACCCTTTCCACTCTGTTGAATTGATCCAAAATGACAAAAGTCTCCAAGCCTCTAGGTCCAGTTCTCTCTTCATGTAATAAATGCTCCATTTGCTCTGAAGTCAGACTTGACATTTTAACATCTGACATGTCTGAGAGAAGGTCAGGGCTTGCAAGAGTCGCTGGGTCAAGAGGTTGGTTAGTTCTTAAGGAGAATGTCTCGGTTGATTCAGATTCATCATCTTCATTATAAAAAGGTTTCATAACCAAAAAGGGTAGAGAACAAATGGGACAAATGAAGCAGGGAAGAGAGACATCAGAAAAATGTGATCAAGACAAGGCCATCAAAAAATCCATCTTCACTTTACAGAATAAGAAAGAGAATAAGGGAGGAGGATAAGAAGTCTTGAAAGACGGCCAAAAAGAAGATGAAAAAGTGATCCGGAAGAGTTTGGCAGGGATTTCAGAAGCAGCAGCGTAAGCAAAGCCAGAAAGAGGAACAAAACAGATAGTATATGGTCCAGAATAATGTTAATCCAAACCTGCTTGACAACATAAGGAAAACGTTGGCACCAAACATACAAATGCAACGCAACAAAACAGAGAAATCTATGAAACAAAGGACAGGCTGGAATGATAACAGATAAAT
Organism: Cheilinus undulatus; assembly: GCF_018320785.1. NCBI lineage: Eukaryota > Metazoa > Chordata > Actinopteri > Labriformes > Labridae > Cheilinus > Cheilinus undulatus. The sequence continues at coordinate 28,877,761 of NC_054868.1, read as the reverse complement.
GAAATTTCTCAAGATTGTTGCTCACAAGAAAATTCCTGTCTGCCCACAAAACAAAGAATCAAAATATTAAAGCAAAATAAACTTTCAAAGAAATAAAAAGGTTTATAAGGAGGTTTTTTTTTGTAAAACAGGTTTGAGTTAAATAATTCAAATCTTAATTGATCAAGGAACAGAGGGTATGTATGTGATGTCACATGAGTGCGAGTCTGCAGTTCCAGCCACTGGGTGGCAGAAAGAATGAGCTAGGTAGGGGGGTAAGCAATGATGACAATATTGTCATCATTTTTAACAACTAAATCTTTTTTATGTTTACTGTGGTCAGTATAGATCACTAACTGATTAAATATGCTAATGTCTTGAGTCATAATGGTACGTTAATATAGCTGGGCGATTACAGAAGATATAACAAGCATTCAGTTAGTGATGAATATAAGCTAAATCCAACTCCTTTCTCCTTCCTCTGACCTTATAGGAAAATGAAGACTTTCTGTTCAGACGATCAGACGGACAGTAATATAATATCGAATGTGGCAAGCCATCTAATGGATTGTTTCAAGCTGTACTTATAACACTGCGATATCTGATTGACATTGCAGATTTATTGGGAAAAGACAAAGTACAGCCCATCAGTATTCATCACAAATTAAATTAGTAGCCTTTGGAAATTAATCTGATTTCTGTCTGGTTAAATACTGAAGTCTTTTCCAAAAATGCTTCATGAATTGAATGTATCCAATGTTTTAACAGTTTAAATGACACAATGTTAAGAGTTAAGATCCGTGTCATGTGAATTTGTCACATTTAAAACTAGAAAAGCACTCAGAGAGTGCAGACCTTTGCCATTAGCCCTACCTCCCAATAGTGAAGAATCCTTTAAAAACATTCCTGATCTGGATCACTCCAAAATCTAATTCGCTGATTACTCCCTCCCCGGTGGGGTGGAGACACAGAGAGGCAAAGCATTGGCTTTGCTACGTGTGAAAGTCATGGCAGAGGGAGAATATTCCTCTATTCCTCCCAGCATTGTGAGTATTCTCGCTACAAGTTGCTGTCTTTCTCTCTGTTACGCTCCGACTTGTCTCCTCGACCGGGTGTGCATCTGTCAAACTCTATGAACTCCAAAACTTTGGGTACATTACTCATGTCCGCCATCTCCTGGTGTAAAGTGGTAACAGCGCAGCCCTATCTCCTAATAGTACAGAATCCTTTAAAAAATTCCTGGATCCAGACGGTGATCCAGATCACTCCCAAAATCTAATCAGTTTTCCTTATGCCATTTCTGACATTTCCCTAAAATTTCATGAAAACCTGTCCATGAATTTTTGAGTTATGTTGCCAACCATCAAACAAACAAACAAAAGAATAAACAAACACACGCGATGACATAACCTCCTTGGCGGAAGTAATAAAATAAAGGTTTAACCGAGGTTAATTTGGATCTTGATTAAGTAAAACAGCCAGAGTAGGTTGATCTCACTTTGAAATAGGATCCACCCACAAGGAGAGAGCAATCTTTATACAGATTAGCTAAAGTAAAAAGAAGTAAATGAATCACTGATAAGTGGAAACAACTCATCTAAAGCTTTGTATTTACAAAACTTGTAATTTTTTAATTTATTTTCACTTCTATCACTGATTAGCAGGCTGAAGTGTGCCTTCAGACTCTACTTTATTTACATTAAAATTAGGTCCATATAAATATCCAGACACTTGATTTATGACCATATAACAATACCAATCGTCCAGCTTGTCATTAGGAAACAGTATGGATCTCCGTCGTGTCTAAGTGTTTCTAATGTATGAGGACACAAATCTGTTTTTCTCTGTTTTCATCTGTTCCTCAAAGAGCAGACAGCCTTGTTTCAGACCGTTTTGCCACTGTCTTGTGGAACGCTGAAAGTGACATCACTACATACCCTCTATTGGTACCTTTTTTGGGATAGATTTTTAAATGATAAGTATATGGTAAGTAGGCAACGTTAATACTTGATTCCATTTGAGGCAGTATGGTTTGTTGTTCAACTACCTCTTCATCAACTCCAGTAGATTTTTTAAATGTATGCTTATCCCACTATCATCTGTTTTAAGTTGATACACCTTAAAACTCAACATTTAAATAAATGAGGAGAGGACCTTTGTGAATGTGTATATTAAACACTGAAAGGCTTTTTTATGCAGTATATTCCATCTTTGGATTAAAAGCATCCTGAGTTTACAAATTTAAATGTGTAGAGAAGAAAACTAATATTTTTTAAAGGAGCTGAATCTTAGACTAAGAGTTATAAAGCCACTAATATAGTATAGTATAGTATATAAATAAATATCTGGAGGGACGGTAAATGAAAAAAAAACCAAAAACAAAAGTGAACATGATATAATAAAACAATGGCCAAAGTCATTCACTGAAATTATCCAATAAGAGCTCTGGAACAATTTAAAAAAACAACAAAAAAGCGATAAAATGCTCTTTGGCCAGCAGAAAAGAATGCAGCATGCCAGTTGTATGGTTGTTTAAGGAATGTGATATGGGAAATGAATTAAAATGAGTGCCTCTTATAAAAAATTGCCTTAAATTAAAGAAGTTATTAAGAAAAAAGTCTATTTTTCATTAATTCATTATCAAAAATAGAGGAAAAATCACAGCAACTCAAGAGCAGAGAATGAAAAGGTTAAGGGTGCGAGATGGTAAGAATGATTTAGTGAGAGGGAAATGGAGAGTATATCAGCCATAGCATAGCTGCCAGTAACAAACATGTAACTCTGTTTAGTGTTAGTTCAGCAAATAAGAGAGCAGCATTAATCCAAATGGACAGAAACATTATAATCAATGCATCTCTTAGCAAATACACATCTTCAAATTATAAACTAATCTCAGATAGTTAACTTTTACAGCTAGTATGTAAATTAAGTGATGTGACTCCAATTTAGGCTGTGTTGTGTTTTAAATTTAAACACACATTTATATAGCCAAAAGATAGAAAAACAGGATAATCATATATTTATATTATTTACTGGTACCTGTGGTAACCATACAAAAAAATCAACTTTAAAAATTCCTAAAACCCATTAACTTATTTCTAAAATTGTGTAAAAAATCATCACAAAACTATAACTTTCAACAATTAAATTACAGTAAAAACATTGCAAAATAAGAGAATTTAGCTTACATTTCTTGTCACTCTTCTCGCTCTACAAACAAAACAAGTCAAAATAGATGTAGTCAGATTTACATTAAATTCACATGACTGTATTTTATATTTTATGCCACACTTTATCAGCTTTACTCACCTCATCATCTCCATCTTGGTCTGAATCAGACTCCTAGAGAAAAGAAACCATTGTGTTTATTGCAAACAGAAATAATTAAGTACCTTGACAGTGATGTAAACTCATAAAACTTACCTTTGAGTAAGCTGGGAGTGTGATGTTAAGATTGCAGATAGCATTGTGGGTAAGACTACGGTACGTGCGTGGCTCCTTGGTAAAAGACAAGCGACCACAAGGATCCTGTGCTGTGTCTCGAATCTGTCAGTTGATAAAAACAACAACTCAGCGTGTTAAAAAATTGCGTTATTAGTAGATATTTCAGACAGTTGTTATGATGTGTAGTCATACTTTGATGAAGAGGGCCAGTCTATTTTCTTTGAAGGCAAAGAAGCTGAAGACATGATGCTGCCCACTCTTGGTAAGAGGCACCAGGTTTCCATAGCAGTCAGCAAATATAGGTTTTCCCTCCAGCACCTGTGCATATAGACAGAGTTTTTGATAACCAGGCAAACTAACATCAAGTAGGAAAGCAGCTTTGTCAGAATTTCTCAGGAAATAAGTAGCAGCGTACAGACTGTGTCAGCATTAAGCTCTTTCTAGTCTCTCTTAAAACACTTCAGTGAGTGCATCAACCTCATTTTAAGTTTACATTCACTTTTCATGATACTGTCTGCATTATCTTCCTCTGCAAGGCTCTTACACATTATTTAAGTACTCAGGATCTCTAAAAATAAAAACTTTTCCTTTTTCTAATTACTGCACCTCAACATCTCGGCTACGGGCCACTTCTGTGAAGTTCTCTTGTTGTTCCAAGGTCTTGTCCATCTTGTCATCTGTCATGCAGAAACAGCGCAGGCGAGCCTCAATGGGGTCCAGCGTCTTGGCAAAAATGACAAACTTGGCCATGTAAGGGACACAGATGATCTCCCGGTACAGCTGAGAAGCAAAGCTAACAGACTCTTGGATCTGTCTGCAGTCTATCAACCAGAACCTAAGAGAACAGAGAAGAATTCAGCTATATAGAAAAAGCATTACCAAATAGTTTTACCAGGTGTTAACGAAGAGCAAAATAAGATCAAAATGTTTGGCGTCTGAGAAGGACACTTAACACAAGATTTAGAAACTTCTGAAGGATTTACCTCGCTGACACATTGGTGGTGAAGGAAACACATTGGTTAACAAAGGTGAGAGGTGTTGAGCCTGTGATGTCCTCCCATTGGGCAGGAGTTGTTCCTCCTACAACACAGAGCAATCATTTGTTAAGGATACAAGGATAACAATAACTGTTTTGTTTTGTCACAAACACAAACCATGGACTGACCCAAAATCACAGATATATAGCATTCCTTATCTAAAAAAAAAAAAAAAAAAAAAAAAAAGTTTAAGAGATTAAATTCAAATAATGGAGTGGACTATTCTTCATCACACCACAAAGCTAGAGGTAGCTGATGAGACTGGAAACCTGAGCATTTACTGGTTTAAGTCCTTTCCTTTTACAAATTTTTTTGATATTAAATTGCATTCTTCTTTTGTGGTTATAATGAGCTATACTGAAAATAATGATGGATTGAACTGAATGGACAGTTTTTGTGTTATTGTTTACAGACTGGTAATGGAAACTCAGACTGGGTGTTTTGAACTTTTGGAGGGATTTATTTTCTTTATCTCTCTCTTCCACCAGTCTCTCCAAAATGCTTATTCCTTTTGGGGTAATGGGGATTGAAGCCAGTCCCTGCAGTCATTGGGCAAGAGGCGGGGTACAAGCTGGACTGACTCCCAGTCAATCACAGGACTTACTTATAGAGACAAACACACATTCACATATTGCTACCATCATCAATAAAGTTATACCAAATTAGCACAAAATGGGATATAAGTTTATGGCCACAACTGCCATAAATCTCTTTCATTTGTTGTTTTGTTGTTTCTCTTGTCCCTCTCCTCTTTCTGCTTTTCTTCCGCCCCTACCTCTCCTTCCAGACACTCCTGCCCTGCAATAGGGAAGGTTTGTGTCACCACTGTCATGGCACTAAATACTGCTAGTGCTGTGCTCATGGTGATTAATGTCAATCTTTACCATAATAGGGTATAGTCTCTATTATAATATTAATAATTAACACTGATATATTACAATAGGCCACAACAAAGAGTATGGTCTAGACCTGCCCTCTTTGGAAAGTGTCTTGATAAAACTTAAATTATGAATTTGTGCTATCCAAACTGATTGATTGATTGATTGATTGATTGAGCCATACCCACACATAGTTATTTAGAGTCTCCAATTAACCTAACAAGCATGTTTTTGGACTCTGGGAGGAAACCAGAGTACCAAGAGAGAACCCAGGCATGCAAATTCCACACAGATGGGCCCTGTCTGACTGAGATTCAGACCAGGATCCTTCTTGTTCTCAACAGAACTAACCACCATACAGCCCTCTGTCTTTTTCCTTTTGAAAGTCATTTGAGGTGAATTTACTCTGTCTATGCTGCTGATTCATTTAGTCCATTATGAGTTCAAGAAAAGTTTCTTTTGATTTCATTGGATCCTTGTGTGGTTGAAAACCCTACATCTAGTATCCTAGACTGTAAACTTTACTTGCACCAGTGCTCATGGCCATATTGTTGGAATGTGTAATTTAACTTTTATGATGATAAACCTACCTGTAATACTGCAAAGCAAACGTAAGGTGGGGGTCGCCCCGCTGAACTCTGTGTTTTGCCCGTCACTATTGGAGCTCTTAGGAATAGGGATTGTCATTGTGATTGGTTTGTGGAACTTCCTCCTTCGTGGCTCCAATGTGACGATGGCACTGAATGTGGCTTTGTTACCGAGAATCTTCCTCACCACCTCCACGTCAATGGGCTGAGCCTGGACGAGGTATAACATAGCTGGATGTCTTGTCTTTGAACACTATTGATTCATGTTTGCTCAAACATTACACTGCATGCATACCTGAAGACCAACTCTGATCTTCTTGGTGAGGGCACCTTCAGGGAAGACAGCCTGGACCTGGGGCACAAGAGTGCTACTAAGGACCCCGCCTTCTGGACCAATCAAATGACTGTCCTGCTTTATCCGGGACACAACAGCAAAATACTGGGGGAAGTCTCGGGTGATGATGCGGCATATTCTTTTCTTTTCAAGCTCCTCTGGAGAATCAAGTTCTATAAAGATAAAAATGTGCCATTTAAATAAAACATATAGAGTGAAGTCAAAATGGTACTGAAATAGGGTTTAACTGCTGCAAAATATTTGCCAATATCAAGATCTAGTCCTTTACTTTCATCCATGCCATTCAGTATCTGATTCAGTTCCTCTTCTGTGAATTCACAGTGGTGTTCCCTCCAGCTCTCCCCAGTTTCACTCCTCAAGATCACTAGCTCTCTTTCTGTGCCCCGCAAAGCTGCAAAATGGGGGATCTCCACAATGACAGGCCTGAAAGAACAATGAAGTTAAGTTAAACACAAATATGACAATGGTGCACATTAACTACAAATCTGGCAGAACTGCTTAGCTTTATCAAAGATAATATGATGCTCAGACTGAAAAAGGTGCCTTTCATGCTAAGTCAAAAAAAGAAATGAAATAAATAAATAAATAAAAGAGAACATCCATTGTACAACATTGGAGCAGAAAATAACAAAAACCAAATCTGGGAATTAGTAAAACTGCCTGAGATCATGAAAATAATGCAACAAATAAGGGAAACAAGTCCGGGAGGCTCAGATTTAAGCTTGCATTTACATAAAAGCAAGAAACAAAGGAAAAACTTAACAAAAAAAAACACTCGTGGACATCATCTCGTATATCATGGAAACAAAAAATCTTCAGGTGGACACAATGAAAAAACTTTGGGTGAGTATGTGACGCATTCTAGGATGCTGAGGTGTCTCCCATCCTAGTCCTACCCGAGGAATTTAGTTCCTGGAGGACCCAGCTGCAGGATGCGGCTGACCAGACTCTCACCCTCATTTAGAGGGGGCGGGGCTGTGGGAAGGTGGAGCTTACTGATCCGTACGCAGCAAAGAGGGGGAGTGAAGAAGGAAAAAAATGAACACACCGCACAGTGCTGTTAACACACTCGCACAAGTTAATACACACATACAGCCTCATACATACATTTAACAGAGACACAAACTCATAGTCACTTACCCCAAGAACTGGGCTCCAGTTGGTCCCACTTCGATTATGCGACCGGCCAGCCCCTCGCCCTCCACCATGGGAGGCATGGAGGCCAGACGGTGTCTCTTCACCAGCCTGCAGGTCACCCGTGTGGGTGCAGAACACTTTCTTGGTGGTACAATGATTCTTAGACCATTGTGACGGCAACCACGCATAGCCCCACCTCTAGCATCCACCATGAAGCTGACCAGGAAGCTAAAGAAAAGGGTCCAGCAAGGAATGTGATAAACATTTTCTTAGGAATAGTCCTAAATAACGAACATAATTATGATTTCATTCTGTTGACTTTGAGCTTCCATGCAAACAGAGAAACCAACACCATGGTAAATAGGAATTGAACATATACAAGTGCATCTAAAAAAATTAGAATATCATGAAAAAGGTTTTTTTTTCCTGTGTTTTTAATCAAATAGTGAAACTTTTATATAGTCTATATACATCTTATACAAAGGGAAATATTTCGAAACCTGTTGTTTTTATGTTGATGATTAAAGGTCACAAAAACAAAAATCTACTATCTCATAATATTAGAATATCACAAAACATTGGTCCAAAAAAAGAGATTTATACAGAAATATTGAACTTCTGGAAAATTATGGTTATTGTATGCACTCAGTAATTGGTTGGAGCTTCTTTTGTGTAGTTGTGTGCACTGAACCAGAGTGAGTGAATGAAGGCTCAGGGAATCTTGCATATTGGACTTTTTCACAATATTCTAATATTTTGAGATAATGTTTTTTTGATTTAGTGAGCTGCAAGCCATAATCATCGACATTAAAACAAAAAAATCTTGGAATATCTCACTTTGTATGAGATTAATCTGGAATTTAAAAAAGTTTCACTTTTTTTTACGTAAATCACAGAAAAAAATTGACTTTTACATGATATTCAAATCTCTTAGTTTCACCCGTAATACCATAAAGTACAGAGTCAGACATATCAACAAGAATATTTCAACTGACAATATTTCTCTCAAGCCTTTACCCTTTCATTGTTTTTTAAACTCCACTCAACTTAAAATTTTACTTGCAAGCAAGAGAAGCAGAGGAGAAGGCAATAAACAAGATTCTTCAGGAGGAAGTGCAAATAGGTATCAACTATAACGCAAATCCTCAAACTCATTCATTCTTTAAGTGGACTTTTTACTTATTAACTTCATTATTACCATCGTCAGAACCCGACTGTACAAGATATGCACTCTTGGCAGTGAAACATTTATTTTCTAGCAAACCCCTAAGCTCTGAAAAAACACAGCCATGCATTATTAGATCAAGCAGACGGATAGGATGACAATGGGAAGGTCTTTTAATAGTGAATGAAAAAAAAAAGGTTAGGGAAGCAGGGAGTAGCCAAAATAATAAATAAAAAATAAAGGGTTTCACCTGCTGTTGTCATGGTCTAGGCACGGAGAGGAACGGCTAGAAGCAAAATACAACAACAACACACACAATCACAAACACAACCGGGACGAGAAAGTGCACAAAGAGGCAACAAGACAGTAAAGGAAAAGAGAAAAAGAGAATAAAGAATAAGTGAATGTGTGAAAAATTGACCAGTGATTGAAACAGACACAACATCCAAGAGAAAATACGTAAAATAGAAACACAAATGTGAAGTGAAGTGACAAATAATCCAATGAAAATTAAAACTAATAATTGTGACTCATACACACCTTAGTGAAAAACTTAACCTAGTACCACTGTGCCATGTGGTTATGTAGGTGTATGTGTGTTCATGGTTGCATGAATGTTTACCCAGAGTGGAGCAGACTGGAGGACAGCACCACGTTATCGAGGTGCTCAGCACCCCAGCTCAGACGGAAAGATTCCTTGTCATGCTCTCTAGCCAGTGCAGACACCTACAGACCACCAAACATCAGCAGAGTATGTGAGCTGACATATAAAATCAAGATATTCTCCAATATTCTGAACTAGACACATTTTTAGATATTTAAAGCCCCATTCACAAACGAACAGTTTTTTTCCTTGTCCACCAACCCTTTCCTTGTCTGATTGAGAAACTACCTGCTCTGAGATTTCAAGATTGAACAATTAAAATTTTCAGGGGGAGAAAATAATTTTTAAACCCAAAAAGACAGCCATAAATTTAGACCCAATCCCAACCCCTGTCCCCTACCAAGCATGCAGTTGGAAAAAGTTAAACTTTGGTCTTGGTTTGACTAAAACTGGAACTTTGAAATGCAAGCGACCGCGTTACTCCAACTAAAATCATGTCAAATTTCCCAATGTTGAATTAACACCTAGGAAATGTAGTTGTAGATTAATTCACTCTTGCACATATACACCTTCATCTGATCCAAACCAGACTAGGCATTCCTCCCTTGCTCAGCAACCTCCAGTTTTGACCCAGAGGTCAAAGAGCATAAATGCTAAATTTAGAAGAGGCCATGTTGTCATTTGCCACCATAAGCTAGGGGGGATAATTTGCACCCTAGCAATACAAAGAGTCCAACATAAGGCATTTGAGAAATGTACAAAGCTGTCAAATTTTTCATGTTTTTGATGTTTTACTTACAACTCGTTAGCTCTTTAAAGCCTACTAGAACTAGCCCCAGCAGCTGGAGGGAGGCATGTTGCCACCTAGCGTCCAAGCATACTTCCTTCAATAAATTATTTTCTTCCCATTACTAATATACAGACACAACATCAGCAGTCCAGTTAAATAGCTTAATTAAGCTATAAACTTAGCTCAATATGACTGTGCATGTACTCTCTTTTTAATGAATGTTTGAGAGGGGTCTGGCTGCTGACTGTACATCTGACGGCCACTCTCACAGACCGCTCATCTGAAACACTGTATATCTCAGAAAGTGCTGTAATTTGCTGGAACAATGTATTTTCAGTTTAAGACATTTAAAAAAAAATCAACTTATTCATAAACAAATTCTGGCAGTTACATTCATGAAATAACAACACTAAACATTGCAGACAAAGTAACATTTCATGAATAAAATAGAGAAAAAGGTCGGGGTCTAATCTGGGATTCATTTTAGAGGTAATTACATGAACTGTGGCTCACTTCAGCTTTGTTTGATTAGCTAAAGCTAACATAGCTAGCTATGTAATTTTCACGACTACAAGTTAGCTTTAGCTAAGTCAGCTTTAGCAAACAGAGATCAAGCTAATGTACCTATGTATCTTACATAGCTGCTTTGTGTGCTTAGCTGTAGCTGTTAGCTACAAAGCTACATAGCTTCATTATAGTATGTTAGAATGTTTTTTTTTTTTTATTGGAGGACGAACTTTATTCCTGTAAGCAGTCTGTTCACACAACTTTCTCAAACGTTTTGTAGTCAGGTTTTGCAGGTCTGTTTTTTGGCTTGTAACTTTTGGTATCCTAACCATTACCTAAACCTTAACCTAACCCTAAACGAAAGTGTAATCCAATTTTATTTCAACATTTTTTCCGTTATTTCCAATTTTTTCCGTTCTGAGATATACAGCATCTCAGATGAACAATCTATGAGAGTGGCTGTCAGGAATGAACAGTCTGAAGCCAGGCTGTCTTTGGATGTTCAAGCCTAGTTGTCATCTATGCTTTCAAATGGCTAATCCAGTGAAGCATTTTAAGATTTACACTCCAAAATAAATGATAAAAGATTTGGATGCTTTGCATTAAATGTTCTAGTGCTGAAGGGTAGAGGAGACCAAATTTTTGCCAATTATCTTCCAGATATCTGAAAACAGTGGTTCTCAACTGGTGGGTCGGGACCCAAAAGTGGATTGCAAAGCTATTTCCATTGGGTGGTGAATGTATTTGAAGAAAAAAAAATCTGGCAAATAATCTATGTATGGAAGCCCTAAGTTGACAAACAGTAAATTATAACACGTTTTTTTAGGTTTTCCTATAATGATGACTCAATCCAGTATTTGTCTCAAGATTTCTTCTTACTTTCCTCCTTGTCTTGACATAACAAGGCTGATCTTTTTCAAGATAATAAGGACATTTTTTGTGAAATTTCTGAATTTTCATGCTGATTCATGAAAATGGCATCAAATAAGTCATATGCATGCATGTTCTTCTGCAGTGATTTATTTTTTTCACAAATTTGTTTTGTCCTGTCTCTTTTCAAATATGTTGCGTTCCATTTTTCATTTAACACATTTGAATAGATGAAGATTTAAAAAAATTTGGGTCACGATTTACCCTGACCAGGTGGTGGAGGGTCATGATGCCAACCAGTTGAGAACCACTGTCTTAAAACATGTTGGAAAGGACGGAGCACAGATGGCCTAGTGGTGAGGTCATGCCCCATGTATGCAGTTGGCCCAGGTCAACCTGTGGCTTCTTTCCTGCAAATCTTTCCTCCTCTCTCTCATCCCTATTTCAGATTCTATCCATTGTCCTCCTCTATCAACAAAGGCATGAAAAACCCCAAATATAAATCACTGGAAAAACTTGTTTAAACGAGATGTATTACTGCCCTGTCATGAAAACATATCAGAGGAAAATACTTTGATGTATAATAATTTAAACAATTCAAAATTACAGAGCAGTATTTTACTTGCAAATATTCCAAACTTAAAGAAACAAGCTCCAGAACTGAGGGCAGGGCCAAGGAATAGTGGAGGGATGGGGCTTGGCTTTTACGTTGGTCCAGTCCTCACCTGGTGACTGGTTAGCATGTCCTCTATGAGGACTCCCTCTCTCTGATGGAAACTTTGATGAATAGGAGTGAGCTGCGGCCTGTTGGAAAAAAGTTTGGGTTTTAGAATGTCTATTTATCCATCTGTATTTTTTTCTTTTTACATTTGGCAGGTTGGTCAGCAGATGATAGAACAGATGAGTAATGGGCAGATCAGACTACACAACATTTTTTTTTTAATCTTTTACAATGGCACCATGTAAGACTATGCAGAAAAATCATGTCCTGTCTTGGCCAGAAGAATGGCAACACTACAAGTGTGATCCTGACCAGTCATCATAGGCTGTTATAAAGATGTTATCTGCTACTGTTATGTATGACAAGAGCCTGGGTTCATAGGTCATTAGGGAGGCGGGTCAAGGAGTGTCAATCATGGCTACAGCAGAAGTGCTGTGTGTGATGTTCGCAGTCTTCTGCTTTCAAAAGAAGAAAAGAAAGAAGACTGTTGTGACGGATAGGTTTGGGGTCTTTTCTCTGGCTCACTTTTCTTTTCCCCTGAAACTATGAGCTGGTATTAAACAGAGATGCAGCAGCTGTGTGTAAATATATTGTCGGGTAAAGCCTGGGAAATAAAGACTACAAATCCCAGCGACACAGGTCGGTGTTGAAAACCGGTTGATTGTGAAACTGGGGACACCTGTACAGAGCAGCAGGGATTCGCAGCAGCTGCGGAGCTGCCGTAAAGGACTACTTCACTCTTACATTTGATGGACAACAGGTGAAGTTGTGTAGTTTGGCCCGCACCGTGCTTGCTTAGCTGCATGAGTTTAGCCTACACGTTTTTAATCCTTCACCACCGTTACCACCATCTCTCCACCACAACACAACAAAACCTAAATGAAACCAACCAGACGGGGCTGGCAGCTCGTGGGAGCCAAAGACTGTGCTTGTTGTGTAACCAAGGAAGGACACCGTGGTCGAGGTCCAGATGTCACACCAGGTACACACAGCTGCCATTTATTCGCCTCTGGTTTACTGCTCAGCTCATGGTTGTGTTTCACATTTGGATGCAGTGACCGCAACTCCATTAATAGGGGTTGTCTAAGTTGCATTCATTACACTGTGAACTTCTCTCCATGAAACAAAAGAGGACAATAGGGACTGGCTATGCTTCAAATACAGATGGAAGTACAAATGTGATAACATGTCAAAAAAAATTATTCTAGTTTGCCTTGCTAAGTACCATTATGTGTTTGATCCACTGGTCAGCATCAGTTGAAGTCAGATTGGGATTATGGTGAAAAACAAAACGCAGACGATGCAAGAAAAATTCTAATGTGCTATTCTTGTTGATCCAGGCGCAATCCTGACGCATTGTTAATCACGTCACAGTAAAAGGGTGTTGGTCATTCCTGACATTCATACTCAGGCACTATGTTTGGCAACAACACAATCAGGTTAAATTCATGTAGTCCAATCTGGCCATTAATTGTAACATTTTCTTTTTGGTTTAGTATTAATATATCTGTTTCATATCATGACCTGTCTAGGTTGTGGCTCATGTAGCTGAAACCGTCCAGGTAGTGTCCTGGAAGAGAGTCATCTCCCAGCTCTCTGAGATCCTCTGCCCTCAGATACTCGCCTCCATCACCGGTCATTGTGTCCTCACCTGAGAAACAGAGAGGATCAGGTATGAGATTGTATATGCAAAAAAAAAAAAGAAAAAAAAATGAAAAAGAAAAAACTGAAACTGGCAGGAAGCTCTTTTGAGGATCTTTTGATCTTTGCTTTTTTAAAGATTAAACATGAAATAGTTTGTTGTCCTTTCTATCATAGTCAGGAGTAACAATCCAGAGTCAGGTGTGACTCTACCACCATTTGCAATCTAGTGCTCTGTAATTGCTTTTCTGAAATATGTAACTGGTTATAAATACTCATCATTGTGCAAAAATTATTTGCGAGCATATCAGTGCATTTAATAACCAACTTAACTCATAGTAGCTACAGTGCTGTGAAAAAGTATTTGCCCCCTTTCTGATTCCTGAGATTTTTGCATATTTATCACACTTAAATGTTTCGGATCATCAAACCAATTTTTATATTTCACAAAGACAACCCAAGTAAATAACCTTGCAAAGCAGATGGATACGCCCATTTCCTTGTTTTTCACTGGTGAACTCATCTTGTTAAGCTCCCATCTGAACCATTTGGGCCCGGTTAGAAAGTGACAGGACCATTCGGCGACGAGGGGCAGTACTTTCAAGCACAGCAGTCGTGACATAAACAAGCAGCAGCAAGAGGCCGGTACAACTGTGGCGGAAGAGCTTAGCGTGGATGCTACTCAAGCGCAAGTTTTATCAGAACTTGACAACAATTCTTTGTCAAAAGAAGAACAAAGAACAGCAGTGAGTTGTTTCTTTTCAAAAACGACAGAAGTCGAGTACTTACATGTCTATAGTCACCGTGTTTCGCGTTCTTCCCTGTAGCTGCGCCCGCACAGCTCGATAGCAGCTACGTTACGTGTTTTGTTGCTCTTTTTGGCCCGTAGAGATGGAATAGACAGAACGCTCATCCAATCACACTTCCAAGTTTTTTTCAAAGCCTCTGTCTTTTCTCAAACGTTTTCTGTTGAAGCTTTCCCAGATGGATGTGTGAAACACATCCATCTGGCATGTCAGGTTACCCAGTAAATACAATATGTAGTGTCTAAATAATGTACTGTATAATGCCACATACTCATGCAGTTAGTTTCCTCTCTTGCATGGAGAAACAATCAACAGAGTTCTGCCATGCTAGCAGGGTTAGCTTGGTGGCTATAATGACTTGTTTTCTAGATATCAAGTTGTTTAAAATGCTTCCTTCTCTCTAGACTTGTCATAAAATTTTTGGCTAAGTCATTGGGTACTGAAATAAATGAAGTTGTAGAGTTAGGTTTTGGAAACACCGGAAGTCCCCAAAAGTTATGTTTAAACAGTTAGTGTTAGATCCCAGAGGGTTTGCCAAGGAAAAAACACAGGTAGTATATGAACTGCACATGACAAAACTAAATTCCAAGAACTGCAAAGACTCTCCAGAGGCAGAAATCCAAAGGGTTTTGATTAAAAGAGCAAAAGCATTGAGACAAGATGTTGGCACAAAGTCATTCTTAGAGTAAATCATAATGATCAGTTACAAGGACACTTTTATAGTCCACAGCAAGCTATCGGAGCAGGGCAGACACCTCACAGTACCTTCTAGCTCCACAGACATCTCAGAGAGCGGCTCATCATCCAGCACTAATAAAACACACAGCTTTAAGATCCAGGGATGTACAACTACTGTGTATCACTCACAGAACAAACAACAGCTCGTGTACAAAGCAAAGCAAAAGAAAATTGCTTTTATTTGATAAATAGAGGTAGCCTTAAAACTTGCACATGGATCTTGAAAACAGTGAGACCTCTTCTTTCTTTGTTATTTTTTTTTTAAGTAACTCACCTTCTTCATCAGAGACATCCAGGATCTCAGTCATGGTTTCAGGGACATTCAGCTTGTGTTTCTCTGTGACCGTCTGACATATCCCCCGTTGCACAGGCATAGAAAAGGACAACACATCACAATACAGTTAATAATGACTAAGGGGAATTTGATCCAAAAGTTTCTGGTACCAAACTGAGTGAGGGGTTTAAAACATACCGTTGTGGTTGTGATGACCTCCTCTGAGACCACCTTCAGTGTGTCCACTACAGAGATGTAACCAAGTCGTCTGGCAATAGACAGAGCCGTGTTTCCATTCTAACAGAAAGACAGTGATTTATTATTAACACTCCTCAATGAATAAGAGCAGAGTACTTGAATGTTTTGTTTGTTTACCACTGTAGTAGCATTTGGTTTTGCCCCATGTTGTAGCAGCACATTAATAATATGTGTGTTCCCTTGTTGTGCTGCCTGATGAAGAGGTGTGTATCCATTCTGTGAGACAAAATTAGCAGATGACATTTGATCAAAGTCAGTAATGCTGATACAACTTTCAAAAGTGTTGCTTCTCATGCTTGTTCTGGCACTTTTTCCTTTTATAAGTTTTACATTTGGATTCTACCTTGGTTTTGGCGTTGACACTGGCACCCCGCTGTAACAGGAAGTTCACCATCTTGGCATTTCCATAGTGACAGGCCACTATCAGAGGGGTATATCCAAGCTGATGTAGAGAAGATGAAGAGAAAGAAAAGTTAACCTTTGATTTGTTTCTTGTTTGTGAGTAAGCCGTGTACAGGAGATATAGAGCCCTTTGATATAAAGATAGGTGTATGATGAAGGCAATGCCATGCATTCCAAAATCCCGTAGGTGGCTGTAGTTCTTACTTTTCCTGCCTTACTTTTGGCTGACTGCTGAGGTCAGCCCTAAACATGGCAATGTCTGTGTCTGAGTAAGTAACTGACTGAGTGAGTGACTATAATTCATAAGCCATAGAATACAAAGTTGCATTTGCTTGTACTGAATGCTGTCACTAATGGCTGCCTCCACTGTTTTAACTAGAGCCATACATACAGAGTTGCTCTATGGGCAGAGTTTACTTGTGCTGAAAGCCCTCTAATGGCTACCTCCACTGCTCTAAATACTCAGATATAGCTTACGGGGACAGGCTTAGTTGTTGTGAGATAAAACGTCTGCTAGTGCTTTTAGCTGGGACTGAGATGCAGCAGCGCTTACGTCTGAACTGGACAACGTGTCTTTATTAAAACACGTGCAGACAGCAACATGCTTTCCACGACAGAAAAGATTTTTTGGCTATACTCCTGGTCTGCTTTGGTAAAGGTTTCCAATCATTTCTGTCGGCTTATCCAGTATGTTCAGCGCCTGCTAGCGTGTTAGCGGTTAGCTCAGATGTCACTCTAGGAACGCCTGGACCACTTTCCTTCTTAAAATCCAGAGCAAAGAGCCACAGTGAAAGCTTGTCTTGGCAGAGAAGATGTTTTGCACATCTCCTGTAGTGATGCGTCCCCTCCCCAAAATAGCCGGCTCTTCCTGCTGAACTGAACCATATGATCTGGATCTCTGAACAGCGCAGAGCAGCAAACACTACTGCTGATTAATCCACATCCGCCCCAGCTGAATGACTTCAATCATATGTAAGCCTCTGATTTTTGGGACTTTTGGGAAATTCCTGAAGCGTCTCTCCTTTTACATGACATTAAATCAGCAGTGTTTGTCTTTTGTTTCTTGTGCTTACAGCTGTGTGTTTGTACCTTAGTCTGCTGATCCAAAGTGGCATCATGTTTGGCCAGTATCTCTGCTGCATTGACCCTGTCTTCCTGGGCTGCCAGATGTAGAGGTGTAAGTCCACTCTGTAACATAAAGATCATAAAATTATCTTTGGGGCTTTGGATTTCACTGCTTCAGGTAAGACTACACAAGCATACATCTATAATGCAACTTTTGGTTCATACTCTAAATGGTGACAAGTTTAGAGACAGAAAGCAGATAGAGTAAAAGCTCGACCTTGGTAAATGAAAGTAGTTTCTATTCAGTTTTAATCTAAGTGTGTGACAGTAGAAATGGGATGTTTATTTGGATTTTTGTGGGACCTTTGTTGCAGCATTGACATGAGCTCCTTTGTCCAGCAGCAGGCTAGCCATCTCAGCATGTCCTTCTTGGGCTGCAAGGTGTAGAGGGCTGACCCCTTGTTTGGTCAGGATATTGGTCTCTGCTCCATACTGCAGCAGTGCTAATGCAATGTTTGTCTGGTTCTTTTTGGCTGCAATGTGGAGAGGAGTGTAGCCATTCTGGAGAGGGAAGAGGTTTAATAGGCACATGCTTGAGAAATAAATTCAGATGGTTTACCTTCTTCTTAAACATTTGAAACTGTGGCTGAAGAGAGAGCTATCATGTTGATTTTTGCAGTGCTGGGAAAGACTGAATTTTGGAGAATTATCAAGTTTAGCTATCTGCTGTTTAAGATAAAATGACTTTTTAGCATCACCCATAATATTCTTGTAAGCCATTAAATGTAACATGCATTGCATGATTACAATTTTTGCCAAAAAGCATAGAAACTTAGAGTATCTGAATTGATAATCAATTTAAAACCCTTTGTCTAACCTTTGCAGTGGCATGAGGGGATGCCCCTTTATCAAGCAGCAGCAGGGCTACTTCTTGGTTATCATAATGAGCTGCCACATGTAGCGGGGTCAGGCCATTCTGTAAGAGGGAGCATCTGTTAAGTGACTGCATCACATGAACTTTTCACCTGTAGATTTTGCTTTGTCTCCGTGTCAGTGAATGCCATAAACACTGCAGATATGTGGTTTACCTTGCCAGCATCATCAGGGAGAGCTTTGCGTTGAAGGAGAAGTTTTGCTACATCCAGGCTTCCATACTTAGCTGCTACATGTAACGGAGTGAATCCTTTCTGTAGAAGGCAGAATAGAGAAAAGTTGTTGTCAAACTGTGTCTTCAAACAGTTCATTTTAAACTGGGTATTTAGGATCTTAAATTTGCATTTTTGATACTGTATTTCATAAATCAGCCTCTGCTTACCTTTGTGGCCATTGAGTGAGAAGCTCCAGCTTCCAGCAGCACGGCAGCAGTCTCTACCTGGCCCTCCCTGGCTGAGATGTGGAGGGGAGTGTAGCCGTTGGTGGTTGCAGCATCAGGGTGAGCCATGTGCTGCAGCAGCAACTGGACTATATCAGTTTTCCCAAGGCGGGATGAGATATGGAGGGGAGTCTGGTCTTCCTGGGGTTCAGAGATTGAGTAGAGAGGGAATGTTTTAAAGGAAAAAAAGAAGAGGAGGAGAAACAGGAACTGTATTACCGGTTTAGAAAACGAGACACATAATGGACTCCTAATTATGTGTAGGCAATTTGGTGTTTATTTATCATAAACAGAGGAAAACAGTGATCAACACTGATGATTCAACAACCAACCCTGGCCATTGCATCCACCAACGCTCCATTTCTCAGCAAACAACGAACCACTTCCATCTGACCTGCTCGTGCTGCCATGTGGAGAGCTGTCTCACCACGCTGATATGCAAATACAGAACATTAATGGGCATTAGGATAGGTATATATGTATATATATATATATATATATATATATAGTCGAAAAGTTCCTCTAAAACTAATGTCATACTCCTCACAACAGGTTATTTATCAGTACTCACAATGTTTCGGACGTCAGGAGAGGCTCCATTCTGCAGCAGGAGTAAAACAATGTTGAGGTGGCCCATGAAGGCAGCTACATGGATGGGCGTCAGTCCAGACTGAAAAAGAAGAAACAAAGGAGGAGAGAGGCAGGAAGATGATCAAACAATGCAAATATCCATACAGAAGAATGATTTCAATGCTGAATGGTGATAGTCGGCATCTTTTTGACACTTTCTATTGGTTTAAAATTTGTAAAACCCTGATAAAGGGTGCTAATAGCACTTAGGTATGGAAAAAATAAAAGAATATGGAGATATAAAGTTTTGGATAGACACCAGTGATATGCTTTTCTGAGACATTCCCCACAGTCTCACCTCAGTGATGGCCTGAATGGAAGCTCCATATTTGACCAAGAGCTCCATCACCTTCACTCTGTTCTTCTTACAGGCAATATGGAGAGGAGTGAAACCATTCTGGTGGACATGGGGAAAAAGAAACAGACAATTTGTCATGTATATTAACAGGCTAATATGCAGTTTTAATTGATAAATGTCCCCTATTCCAGTTCTGATATTATACGGTTTGCTGTAATAATAATTGTGCTGTTTCCCAGTGCTTGAATGAATTTGGCAAGTAAAGTACATCAAGAAAGCAAATACTTTCTAAAGATTTTAAATCATCTGTAAACAGTTTCTTTTAATCTTTTTACTGCTGTTAGATGGTTTGCTTACTGTCTTTCTGTTAAAACCCAGACTCTTCAGTTAGAGAAGAGTACAGCATGGCAGGGTACTGGGCTCTTTATTATTTACTGTCTATATTAATTTCCTTGTAGAATATTTTTAACTTTTTCTTTTCATTTTATGCTGATGATACTGTCATTTACTGCTGTGAACCACAAGCTTCTAAAAATCTTTAGCATGCATTTGATTTAGTACAATATCAACTTGTCCTAAATGCAGATAAAACATAAGTAATGTTCTTCACATCTTTAAGGACAGAAAATGAACGTTATATAAGAAATGGTTACAAGGGACCACTGAGGAATTGAGTAGGTATCTTCCTTCTAACAGCTTTTTGCACTATGAAAACTGGTCTTTTAGAGAGCACATTCAGTATGTTGCTAAAAGGGCTGACAGAGTCCACTTTTTAATCCATTCTTAATTGTGTTAATGTATTGTGCATGATTGCTTCTGCTAAAAGGCTTAATCTGTTGGATAGAGTGTATTACACTGAGATTTATCACAAACTGAGGATTTTTTGATCACCATTAAACTGAATTGTTAAGTCAACTGGACAGGTATAAGTACACTCTTTCATTTATAAAGCCAATAATACATGACTACCTTTTCTGTCTTCTAATACTGAAGGAGAGAATTCACAACCTTTGTTCATTTAGTGTTGTGCAATTTGTTGAAAACAAAGTCCAAACTGAGTTAGGAAAAATGTCAGGATTTCTAAACCTTTCGCTTGCAACAAGCTCCAGACTGACCATACTAAGTAACACTGGATGTTTTAAATCCCGACTAAAAAATCTTAAATTCAAACTGTCTGTCTGCAGTTGTTTAAGATGATGTTTGATTATTGTTATTGTATACAGTTATCATTATTGTCTTTTTACAGTTGTGGTTTCCAGTGAGTTCCTACCAGCGCTCGAGCGTTAGGATTGGCCTTTTTATCCAGCAGAAGCTTGGTGACTCTGTAGTGGCCACAGTGTGCCGCCACATGCAGTGCCGTGAGGTAGTCCAGTGTGACATCATCAACGGGTGCCTTGTGCTGCAGAAGCAGCTTAACACACTCTATATGGTCTCCCTGGGCTGACATGTGCAGTGGCGATAGTCCGTTCTGTATGTGGACAAAAGATGCAAAAGATCACACATGAAAGTTAAGAGATGAGAGGAGATTAGAGGAAAAAGGTTAAGTATATTGTGCTTCCTGATGTAAAGACAGACAGTTTGAGCTTTTCAGGTGGCAGAACAATAATATCCTGGTAAAATTAAGTATTAAAGTATTTATTAGTGGTTGGAAAAATCCTGGTTTATTATTTTTCAGTTATGGCAGTAGATTACCTTGGTTCTTGCTAAGATGGGAGCTCCTCTTTCCAGCAGAATTTCCACTGCTGGGTCATGTCCACTCCTGGCTGCACAGTGCAGGGGGGTCAATCCATCCTGCAGGACAACCACACATGCACAGGCTTTAGCAAAAACTAAAATATATTCCAGTTTGTTATTTTTAGCCAATGAAGTCATTTTCAAGTGGTTTGAGAAGTCTATTAAGCAGCCTTTAAGGTGCAGCCATTTCATTTCTGTAGATTTGCACATTTTAAATAAAAAAGGGCAGTCTTACCCTGGTTTTGGCATCGATCTGACCCCCTCGGTCCAACAGCAGGGCCACCATGTTTGTGTTGCCTCTCTTGGAGGCAACATGGAGAGGCGTTATGCCATTCTGATGAGAAAGGCAAGAAAACAAAGCAAAGTCAACTTGGCAGCAAAACTACTGTTATGAGCATAATTTTTGAATTCATCGTTGTGACAGAGTAAGATATGACTTTTTTTTAATTAAATACCACGTCATATTGAAAATCTTTCATTCTACTTTGATATAAGTAGATAAGGTTTAAACTGCATTTAACAAAAACGTACAGCTAACTTTACTGACAAACTGCAAGGAAAGCTGTTAAAAATGGAGGCTTTGTCAGGCTAGGAAGGAAACTGTTAATCTAGTATATGTGTATAATAAACAGTCTTCTGCAAGCCTTAAAGTTTAAACACAGCAGTTTTTAACAGCTGTACAGAAAGCAGCTTGGCTCGCTGTAAGGTGGAAACGGGACGCTACCCTGGCTGTAAAGTCCACAGCAGCTCCTCTGTTCAGCAACAGGGTGGAGACATTCACGTTACCATAGTGAGCTGCGATGTGCAGAGGGGTGAACCCACTCTGTTTGAGACAGACGGGGAGAGAGGAGGGAAGGAAAGAGTCAGCACAAGAAAGAAGAAAAAGGAGATTTTTTTAGACAGTGGGTGAAGGAAGAGGAGAATACTAGTAGATGCAAAGAAAGAAAGAAAGAAAGAAAGACAACAGCAGATACTTGAGAGAGCACACTCTACTGAAGCAACTATAACGATGAGTCTGCATGCTGAAAAAAAAAATATCAGTTTAAGAATAAGCATAACAAATGAGTACACCCCCAAAATAGCACATGCAATGCATGCAAAAAAAATTGCAATTCTGCAGTGGTCACATAAAAATGGTTAAGAAAAGTAAATGCAAAGAAAGACAGTTTAAAAAATTCACAACTGAAATAGACAAAGCAACTATGCACAATGTGTATCCGCTTGGATTGACAAATGGGCACATTTATCAACTACATATATCTACAAAACACATCTGTAGGTGAATTCTCTTCTTACCTTCCCATTCTGATAGACATGGTGCAATTTAATTAAAAAACAGAGTTAACTTAAAGATCACCAATGTGTTTTTAAGAGGAAATAATGCAATTAACGTGCTAAGAAGAACACATGCTTAAGTTATGCAGAGAAAAGAACAATGCATAAATAGATGAAATTTTATCAGTGTAAATCCATAGAGACTTTAGAAAAAAGAAATACAGAAGTAGAAAAACTCTGTTATTAAAATGCAATAAACTAACATTCTGTGGGATCTCTTAATTCAATACTTTTTCTGCCATGCAGGAGAGTGTAGAACATAGTCAGCTGCATGCATTTATATGTTTGCTATATAACTCTGACATGCAGGGTGTCCCAAGTCCTTGTTAAACAGGGGGAAGATCAGGACAAAAGAGCAGAAAGTGATGGTCAGAAGTGACAATAAAGGCATTTAAAGAAGAGTTGATGAGTCTGTATACCTCTGTGGTTCTATTGACCATCATCTGGTTAGGGTGCATTGAGAGAGTAAAAGGGGAATAGGAGGTAGGAATGTTAGGGAAAAAGACTTTTCACAACAGTCACACAAACACAGGCAAAGTTTACTCATAAAAACAAGAAAGCAAAGAACTTTGTATCCTATAAAAGTTTGTGTCCATTTATGTTATCAGAGCACTAAATGGACAAATAATCAATACAGAGGATAAAACTGTCAACATGAAAAATGATCTGTTCAGGCAAATGCATTAACACACACATCCTATCCCTCCTCTAACTATTTACTTTCATCTAACACTCCGGCAATCTACTCCCTGCTTCAGGTTCTCCATCCTCTTCTCCCGCTCTCACCTTAGACTGGACGTCAGCGTTGTGGTCATTCTGGAGCAACAATGCGGCCGACTTTGTGTCATCTTTGCGGGCTGCGATATGCAGGGCTGGGAGGCGGACTTTCCCCTTGGTGTCGTGCTCCAACAAGAGGGAGACCACAGAGTTGTGGCCTTGCTGGAGAGCGATAGCCAGAGGGGTAAAGCCATCCTAGGAGAGCAGGAATTAAAAAACTCAGAGTAAACGACAACGACACACCGAGAGTAAAGAAATGAAAATAGAGATGACAGTGTACGCAGGAACCAGACACATGGCTTGTGCAATATAACACATAATAAAGGTACATTTACACAGAGCTTACCTCAGTTGCAATGCTTTGGTTGCCTTCACTTTCCAACAAAAATCTCACAACTTCCAAATGATTTTCCTGCGCTGCCATGTAGAGAGGAGTGAAGCCATTCTGTAGAGGTAAACACATACAGTTCATGAACTGGAAGATCTAACATTTGAAGATGGTAAAAATGAAATGAAACAATGACTAGATGGATAATTGTGGGGTTAAATGGGATGCAAAAGGCTAAATAAAAATGTCTGTATAGTGTGATTATGAGCATATCTCTTTTTTTTCTATGTAAGTTCCACCTGGACTAGAGACTTGCTAAAATCTTGCAATATGCTGAGTTTGAGCTATAAGATGCTTTTCAAAGAGCTGATGAATTATGGTTGGCTATTTGAGTATGTATCCCTCATTTGGACATTTACTGTAGTTCTATGTCTCTGTTAACTTAGGCCCTGTCCATATGGAGATGAAAGCAATTTATTTCTGTTTCGTTTTGAAAAAGTTTTCCGTAAATAAGGGATCATTTCAGGAAATGTCTGCATAAGCACGGAACCACTGAAAACAACTGAAAACGCTGTAGTATTATATGCCAAGCCTGTAAGTGGTGCTGTAATGCTGCCACAGAAATGCACCAAAAGAAAGAAGATTACAGTAAACTGCCACAAACTTTCTCCTAGTTGCACTTCTGGTTGTTCTCTGTGGTGGAATTTAAGAACATCTGGTGTATGCTGTTCTTGGTGGTGGTAAAGGAGCAGCCATAACAAGCTCAGTAGCTTCTGCAGCACAAGCACAGCCCTGTAATCTGCCATTGTTGTTTTGGTTCAGCAGCACATGCGGCATAAGTGGGCTACGCAATATATGACATAATTGTTTCAAGAAAGATGTGGTTGGCTGTCCACACGGAGTGTGCGTTTACGGCCCCCCAAAAGGCTGTTGCCGTGTGGATGAAACGCTGATACAAAAAAAAACAAAAAAATAAAAACAAAATGTTTACGTGTACTCCTGAATTTGTCTCTGTGTGGAACGGGCCTTTGAAGAGATGTTTTCATGTTTTTTCCACTCATTATTGATGCTTTTAGCTGAAGGGCGAGGGTGCTCATACTGATCTTTGCCCTGGGCCTCTAAATGA
Organism: Cheilinus undulatus; assembly: GCF_018320785.1. Lineage (NCBI taxonomy): Eukaryota > Metazoa > Chordata > Actinopteri > Labriformes > Labridae > Cheilinus > Cheilinus undulatus. Next base: position 28,852,903 of record NC_054868.1, on the reverse strand, counting down.
CTAAAATGACCTGACCTCCAAGACACATCATTCTGCCCTGCCTCAATTGATAGCGTTGGTTTTAATTTTCTTCCCTTTTGACAGTATTTATTATCAGTAGTACATTAAAGACCAAATAAAACACCTGCGTTTGGACAAGTTTCACTAGATATTATGCATCTACACATTTGATTCATGTGTGTTAAGCTCGTTGATGATGACGCGTATCGCAATAGTTATCATAGAATATGAGTGTGGGAGATTATTGGCAGGAAGTGACTGAAGAAAATTGTTCAATTAAGGGCATAAGAAGCTTAAATCTAAACACAAGACAGCAAAACCTCAATGAATGAACTTGCTGAGACGCACCACCAATGGACTTCCTCTGCTCTCTTCTCTTACGCATGTTCCTCTCATGTGTCCGCATCCAATGATAATAATATACGGAGTATCGCTGCCATAAGGTGTTATTCTATGCATTGAACATGGGTTTTGTTTCATGGATAAATTTCACATAATGAGGGAGAAAAGCTGTTAAAAGTGACCTCGCTGAAGCTACTTGCAAATGCTTCTGGGATAGCTTGCAGAGTGATTCAGGTAAGAAACCTTTAACAGCTTTTCTCTCTTATTGGGTGAAATTCCTTGATGAACAAAAGTGTTGAGTGCAGTTTTTTATTTATAAAGTTACTCAGTTCAAGACATGAACTAAACTGAGGTGGGTGGAGCTAAGAAGTGTGTCTCATCCCTTGTTTTTGTTTTACCTGAAAGCTTTTGATCAATGAGAAGTTTCCTCACCTGTGATTGTGAGTTAACATCTGCTCCTCTCTTCACTAGCAGTCTGACTACTTCTTTTTGTCCAGCCAGTGAGGCAATATGGAGCGCTGTGTTTCCTTTCTGCAGGGAGAAACAGGTAAAATATATCAGTCAAGTGTGTATCTAATGTGGGCACAAACATTTTATAAATCAGAGCTTGTCAGTTGGCTTTATACAAATCAGTCATACACATATATTTTTCTTTATTTTAATTTTCAGGAAATAAAGGTTACTGAATGAGTCAAAGACAAAAATCCATCTCAGTCCAAGGACACAGGCACCTGGTGAAAGATTCCTAGCTGGCTGTTTATTGTTTCTAGCTGTTAAACATGACACTGGAGGCATTCACAGAGTCATGTAGCGTTCAGTCTGCCAAGAAGCCCACTCTGCTCTCATTTCCCTCTCTTCAAACTGATGGTAGAAGATCCCACCTTGATGCAATCACGAGCCAATCATTACCTCTTTTAAAGCACATGACATGCAGAATCTGATTTCAAATCTTGTTGCGACCTCAGTGTAAATGTCACAAAGAAGCTGCCCAACACACACAAGGAGTAATTGATGGATTCGCCTGGTAACACACCAGTGTAGAGTTACGAAATTCCATCAGATTTTTTCATCCATGCTTCTTTGCCTTCTCAAATGTCCACCAGCACTTCTTGTGTGAATCAAGTTTCATAGCTCCAGAGGGAAGCAGCGATTTACATAGCCATAAACGAATGATACCACTATACGCCTTACATTCATGTGCATTCCTCTCTCTGTCTCTCTCCTGCTTATTCTGTTACTATTACCCAGCTGTCAGGACATGAGGCTAAATATTAAGCTGTGGCATATGTACTAAATGTCTGGACAGTTAATAAAGCATCATCCTAAGAGATAAAACATGATATCTTTGTGGACGTACCTTAGTGGAAGAGTCAACAGGTGCCCCTCTCTCCAGCAGTTCTTCTACTAAATCCTTGTGTCCCTCTTTTGCAGCCAGGTGAAGTGCATTCAGACCATTCTGGGGAGACAGAAGAAGGAAAACATGAGAAGATAAAAAGTGCCTAAACGGTTGATTATTGATTAAACAGCTCTAGAACAAGGGGAATAAAGTCAGTATCTATAATTAATCACAGGCAAAAAAACAAAAGAACAAAAAAAAACAAAAAAACAAGTGAGGGGTTCAAAAACATCACAAACAGCAAAATGAAATGCACTGCAATAATCCATCTTCTCTTTCAAGAATTTAAGCGCCCCCCCAACCATCAGACCTACATGAAAAAGTGATAGATAGCTTTTGAATGTCAACATTGATTTCAAATGTTCCATTGATAATACCCAAATGAAAAAAGGCCTTCACATGTTTTTCTCTGACCTCTAACCTAGCTATCTGATAAGTGTTTTATTGTTTTAGTTATCAAGTTCAAATTTAATTTTGACAACCTCAGAGCAGACCAGGACCTAAACATTTCAGAGTTGATCTTAACTCTCAAAGTGTCATTTTAACTCCATTCCGAGGGAAATGGTCTTCGGTGTTGGAGTTATTTTACAGTGTTGAGCCACCCATGTTAGTTCAACTCTGTAAAGAGTCAACTGATCTAAAGCGATTTCAAATCGGGGGGGGGGGGCAGTTTCCTATCATGCCCTTGGGCATAGTGATATATATATATGTGTTCAGTTGTGTTTGGATGTTGCCTGTTGTTCAGTGATCCTCTTCTGTTCATGTTTCTGATTGATTGTTGTTGTTTTTGGAGTGAGACAGATTTGCACCATGAGTGAAGTTACTCGTTGAGTTAGAGTTACCACCTGTGACTTATCAGTATGCATTGCCTTACTATGAGGTTGATTCTGCTTAGTTATTGCCAGAGGAGACCCACCTTGCTACATATTATCTAGAGTTAGTGCAGCTGTGTCATAAAATATATAACTCTTTTAAAATTGCAGTTCAAGTATATGTAGTGTTGACTGATATGACTCTTTTAAAGTGTTGAATTGAACGCTATCTGTCACCGAAAATTTTGCTGTGTATTTTACTTTATCATAGAGGTGTGACATTACCTGGACAACCTGGTTGGAGATCTACTCTCTTGTTGTTATTGCCAGGAAAGAAAGATTATATTTTACTATACAACTCCTCAGTTGCTACTCAGAACTTAAAGTAACTTCAGATTAAATACTTTTTACCTGAAAAAATGTATAAATCAGTACTTTTACTTTTTAAATTTTAACCAGAATAACTATACTTTTACTTGAGTACAATAATTGTATACTTTTTCCACCTCTGCTGGTTTTCAACACAAAAACAACAGAACAATAGAAATTATGGATAACAGTTACAATATTGAACACAGTGTCCAGAAATCAGAGTCTCTCTAGTTTCTAAGTGGTAAGAAAAATACATTGAAAAGAAAAAATTTGAATGTGTTATTTTAAAATGAAAAATTACATTTAAATATACTTGGAAGCATCATTCAGATCCATTTCAAATGCTGATCAAATAAAATATTTTCCCAGGTGATTTACAGTTCTAAAAGATGTCAAAACATGACAAAGAAAGTAAAAGACTTGCCTATTTCTTAACTTCTCTACATCAATATCTATTTGACTAAAACATGAGATATACTGCTTTGGTAAGAGGAAATGCTGCTGCTCTCTCCCCTTGACTTGGCAGGTGTGTTCATTACATAAAGGGCTGTTCCTGCCTCAACCAGAGCTACAGGTTAGCAGCAACACATGAGGAGACAAGAGTGTAAATGTTTCACACTGACAGGCAATCACTACACAACTGATGAACACAGCAAACATGGAACAAACATTTCCTCTGAGACGGAAAAGTTTCAACACAAAACAGAAGAATGATTCACCTCATCCTCGTCCTCTTCCATACTGCGCTCTCTCTTTCAAATAAGAGTATTTAAAGCCTGTCTTCCTCTTCAGGTTCTTTACTCTTTTCTCAACCTAAATGTCAACTTTCTGCGTCTTCTTCCCTGCAGCTCTTTCGTTAATCTTTCTTTGCTCTTTTCAGCCTTCTGCCTTCTTAAATCTTTCTCCAAGCTGAATTTAGAACTGATGGAGCTCCAACCATAAACAGTGGTCATCTGCCTCCCTCCACTGTCCTCAAACCCTGGTTTAGATCCAAGCTTCTGCCTGCTTTCTTCTCCCCCGGTGGGCTCTGTCAGATGGGTTACACAGAGGAACTCCTGGCTCTGAAGTCCCTCCCTGGCACTGATGTAAAAGAGGATGCTGTTTTGTTGCTAACACCTCTATCATTACCCCCCCTTCCTTCTCTTGCGCAAGGACAACACGCACGCACACACACAAAGAACAAAATTAGTACGTCAAACACACACAGCCACACACACTGAGTTGCCAAATGCCAAACAGCCAAAGGGGTGTCATGTTTCTGCACAGTCATAGAGGGTATGTAGGACACAAACACACACACACAAACATGGATACTCATATTTAGAGGCTGCTGAAAATGTCAACCTTTCAAAAAGAAAGAAGGGGGCATTCCTCGGAGGCCAAAGTATTTAAGTTAGCGTCCAGCCAACTGAGTGACTGTGGTTAAGGGACATGATACGGCTTTAAAAGGTTAAAATAAGAGTCCTCATCATGTCCAAGAATACATTTCTAAGTAATATTAAAATTTAGTTAAGGATCAAGGATCTGGTATGAACAGCGCTGTTCAAGTCCAGCCACATATTCTCTATTGGAATGAGATCTGAGCTTTTACTGCATTTGCTGCATTTACTTTACCCTCTACCTTTATAAGCCTTCCAAGGCCGGCTGCAAAGAAGCATCCCCACAGCATGATGCTGCCACGACAGTGTTTAACAATGGGGGTGGTGTGTTTGTGGTGATGTAGTATGTGCTTCATATATTCATGGCATGGAATATATCTCACATTCATCTGGGAAATCCCCCATACAAAGATTTTAGGAAAGGCAGGACTTTTTAAAAGATTCTCTGAAGATGTTTGGAATGTTCTGTCAAATTCATTAAGGGCCAATCAGAGCTACAAGACAAAATGGCATTAAAGCGCTGTCATAGTTTACCAATGCTGGAGCTTATTGTTGGATAAAACTCATGCCGAGGATGCTGATTGGTCGGGTCTGTTCTCAAACCTGGCACAGGTTGGAGGTTTGCAAGATGGATTTGCCTGTTGACAGACATGGAATCTGGCCAATCCATCTGCTTTGCAAGGTTAGAAATCTACAGTCTTTACTCTGGATGTATGGATGCAAGTACAATATAGTTACTCCTGTAAACATGTATATGGAAAGTTTGGAAAGCTTGAAATGACAGCATTAGATGCCTGCAAATCAATGTTAAGAAGGTTTAAACACAGCTTTTTCTGTAGTGTTGTCTTATTTGTAAAAGAAGTGCTGAATAGGCAACATTAATGCTTGTAAACATCACTACAAACATGACCCCTTTTTACTGGTTATATCCAAAAGAATGGGATATTGAAAACAGAAAGAGAAGAGCTTCAATGACACAATAATTATGCAACGTTATTACTGGGTTCCAATCACATTTCAACTATTACACAGGAGAGATGAACAAAACCCACAGAGGATTCACACACTGCACACACTGTCACACACAGATCTAAATCTCCTTTTTTCTCTGGGCTGTAAGCAAAAGCTTCATTTAGCTAATGGACGTTGAACCCAGCTAAGTGATCCCTGCCAGTTTGTAGTGCTTCCTGGCAGAAGAGAGACACAGCTGAGCTCAGTCCAAGTCAGATTAATATTCCCACACACATGACCACTGACCTATGTTATAATCACACGTGGTAATAAAAGGTGAGCTTTATTTGGTGTTGTTTTTTAAGTCAGAATGCCAGAGAGGTTGGAAGGGGAAAAATGTTAATGGGTTCAGATTAAAGAGTAATATCACTCATCAAGGATTAACATTTGGTTAGATTAGAGAGGTCTGCTGGCCTTATTGTGAGGACAGAGAAACAGATCATATTAACTAGTAGAGCAATGACACAGTCTTTTAAAACAAGATCATACACACATACATGAACAGAAATATTTTCTACCATTTCCACTTTCAATAAGGAAAATATCTCATGTAGTGTAAAAAAGCACACTCTTTTGACCATTTTCCTAGAAATGAAGAGCTTATAAACTGTCTGGCAAGACGATGATTTATATATCTCATTCAGAGAAACTGTAATACTTGAGCTTTGGATTTGGCAGCCAGGAGTGGATCTCTCCCTCCTTCTCTCTTGACTAACTTGGACAGTTCTCTGCCTTTGGCTGCAGACTTTGGCCCCTGACACTGCGTTGCTGCTTTCTAGGATCTGACTCAAAAGTTATTATGTACACAACGCCAAGGGCACTATTACGGTTTCATTCTGGAGTCTCACAACAATTTACTGGCGTATATTTGACTTGAATCAAGAAACAGCCGATGACAGTACTATTACAAGGAAAGTACAATGTACTATTACTTATTTTAGGGCATATGCCATGGAGTATATCTGATGAAATGACAGAAAACTACAGTTCATATTGTGTAGACTTTAAATTGTGACTTAAAGGGACAATTATATAAACTGAATTTTTAAAACCTTTGAGTTATTATATGAAGTTTGAAAGCAACAATATGGAAGAATTTTGTTTGCTGTGCTTTGGCGCCCTTCTCTTGGCACAACTGCACTGTCATTAAAACACACATAATGCTGTCACAACTAAGCCTCACATGCAAGAAGAGTATGGTGAAGATATTTTGAGAGAACCAAGCCAACTGACAAGGTACATTATTACTTTAGTGCAAACATGACTTTGCTAGCATCTACAGCCTATTGTCTGCAAACTGTGGCCATATGGACTGGAGTTTGTGTATTTAATTGTTCTGTTGTTACTATCAGTGGCTGAATGGTTAAACTGGGGGGTACATTTCTATAAGCAGGGTTTATAACACTCCAAACTTGTAAACTAACTTAAAGATCAATGAGGAAAGAGACAATGTTATGATGCAAGATGGATTCATTTCTGCACATGGTAAAGCTGTTAAAATGAGAAACAATGACATAACTAACAACATAGCCTAGCATACTGTTGCAATCTGTAATGGAATAATATGCAAGTGTAAACTCTGTCACTGGATGTTTTTTTTTTTTGCCATTCTCTTACTTGATCCCTCTATTTTTCTGTTCTTAGCATCATCAACTTTTATCAACCTTTTTCTGTCTCCTAGGCTCAGCCATTGTATCAAACAGTTCCCAGACTGGCTTATTTTAAGCTGAAGGCAGGTGGATGAACTGGTTCCTTAAAGACATGAGAGGGGATCTCTCCCTCTTGCAGACATTACTGTGAGACCCCATGTTCGTCAGATTAGAAGAGGCCGATTTTGCTGGTACAAGATATTTCCTGTTTCCTGCTTTAGCAGATTTAGTTTTAGCTGTAGGGGTGTGTATTGGAAAGAATCTGGTGATATGAAACGTATCGCGAAAACGGGTGCGGATATTGATATATTGCAATAATGCAATATTATGAGCAAGGCTATATATTGCGATATTGTTGTAATTTAACATATATATATGTGTGTGTATGTGGGTGTGTATATATATGTGTTTATTTATATAAATAAATAACAACTATGTTATTTTAAGTAAATATGGAAAATAATATAACAGAATTAAGCTATTAATAAAAAATGTATTAAAATGATATGTATAGTATATAAATATAAAATATATGGTCCTGCATCTTCTAAAGTTTTAAATCTTTTTTGGGCAATTTCAAGATAAGGATTTTTCCCATTTGTTGTAATGAATTAAAATGCTTTCAGGATTTTTAAAAGAAAAGTGGAAAAATAAATTAATAAAGAGTAAACCTTTTACATCTCATGGTACATCAGCTAGTATGTCTTAACGTAATGACAAGGTGCTTGTGGGGGAAGACTAATTCTCATGTCTCTTTAAGGACTGATGGATTGTGTTGTGAGGAGGGCATGACGTGACGGGCCAGTGTTTTTTTTTTTAATCATATTATGGAAGCCATCATTTTTTACGACACTACGACAGTGCAGGTCATTACAAAAAAAAAACCCCAAAACAAAAACAAAGTATTGACTGGATAATTATGGTTACATGAGTAAAAATCAGCAGTAGCTTCAGCAGACTTCTTTCACGTTAGCTGTTAGCCACTAAGCTATCGCTATGATGCTCAGGCTCATTGTGTTGTCGAAGTATTTTGCTCTGGCGTGGCATACCTTGCAAATGACTTGACTCCTGTATAAGTCTGTGCTGTCTTTAATGTTTTGGAAGCCAACACAAGTCAACTAGCGGTCAGGGGGTGAAATTACACCACAAACTCCTGCACCAACAAAGTAAATTATTAATTAAAAAAATATTGATACAGTATTGCGCTGCAAAATAACGCAATTTATCAGTATATCGATATTTTCTAACACCCCTATTTAGCTGTGTTGTAAAAGTTAACATAGCTACGCTTCCAACATAGTTAACATTATTATGTAAGAAAAAGTAGCTAGCTTCATAGGTAGCATAGCCACCATAGCTACAGTAGCTTTAGCAATGTTAACTCTAGCAAATGTAGCTAAAGTTAATATAGCAATGTTATCTTTAGCTACGCAAGCTAAAATAGCTTTAGAAAATGTAGCATAAGCTAACACAGCCTTGTTATTTCTAGCTCTGTAAGCTGTGTAAGAGAGTTTTCGTGGCAGACAACCTTTTTCTGAGAGCAGACGGTTTAATCAGCTTTATTAAATGTTTTTAATTAGGTTTTGCAGGTGACCTTTTTTCATCCTGACTGTGGTGGTGTCTGACAGCACTGGTCCACAGAGCAGGCGTCTGAGAGATGCAGTCTTTAGCCAGATTTTCTTCAAACATGTGGGTATTTCTTAAAAGGAACCCTGCATGATCAGACAAGTTCATCTTGTTGGATAGATATTTGGATCTCTCAAATGTATATTGAACTAAAAAACTCATTCGATATCTGCATTTTGAATAAATTTGAGCTCATAAACTCACCAGGAGGCCACCTTGTTTTAGTCAGCACTGGTAGTGTGACGTCACAGTGCCGCTGTGCTCCCTATGAGCGCTCCTCGCCGTTCTTATGCCATAACTGTTTTTCAAATGGTTTTTCTGCTTGCAGCTGTTGCTGCCATACCAGCTTTCATACCAGACACTCTGTGGTTCCTCCTAAGTTTTACCTCAATAAAACTCCCTACAAGTGACTGGATTCAGAGTATAGTGGAAGCGTGCTTGGAAATTTTCAAAATAAAAGCAGTATATACATACAAAGGGAGTCTCTCCAAAGAAATGCTAGAGTGGACTTTTACTTTGAAAAGCACAAACCAGAAGTGCTTTCGTACTGTTTGCCTTTACCTGAACTGTGTGGAAACGTAAAGCTTCACAAAGAGTAGACGTTTGGGGAACAACTTTATTAAACAAACACATTTTTAGCTTGTAACCTTCATCTGGTTCATCAAGAAATGGATTTCAAACATATTGTGCGGATGTGGACAAAAATATTTGCTACAAGAAGATAAATATGGCTCTGTATTCATCATTTTCCTAGTAAATAGAAGAAATACAAGAGACCTCAAATTTTAGAATTCTCTGTGTGAGTCATGCTGCTTTTCTGAGATGCAACCCTAACATTGGCTGCCAGTCTGAAACAGTGGTTACTGCATAGGAACGGTGAGGAGCACTGCCGAACTGTGACGTCACAGCTCCAGCGCCGACCAAAACATGGCGGCCTCCTGGTGAATTTATAAACTCAAATTACCCAGAATGCAGATATCTAGGGACTGTTTTAGTTCAATATACATACAAGAGATACAAAAACCTATCCAACAAGATGAACTTGTCTGATCGTGCAGGTTTTCTTTTAAGAGAACCACAGTCTGCTGACAAAGTTACAAGGTGCTCACAACAGGACCAGGGCTTTCTGTGGAAATGTGGCAGATGTCAATCTCCTGTTGAAATGTTGATTTTATATTGATATTGACAGTACTGTTATACAGTGGAAAATTTACTAATTGTTGCTTTGATTCATCCAAAGAATCAGTCAACAATATCCTGATATTTGTGCATTGCTTACTGACTTACACAAATCAAGTTTATACGACGAGAAATGAAGTTGTTTCGTTCCAAAATCGAAACGATGTGATGAATTGATGCTTCCAATTAACCAGACTGCACATTTTGTATTAATATAATTTAATGTCTGTTGCTGCAGCAGACCTCTGGCTCCCTTTACTGATGTGTTGACAGTGCTACTGCAGATAATGGCTCTGTAATTGTGTGGAGTGCTTTTCCATTCACAAGGACGATTGACTCACTTCCTTGAGAGCAATTTTGATTCTAATTAAAGGTAACATGATACTTTTGAAGAGTCATCTTTGTTCTCTCGGCTCTGTGGTGGCTGTTGAAATCACTTACTCTTCAAAGTAAAATTACTGCCTGATTGCTATCATGTCATTTCAAGTGTCAGTCAACACTGTCAGGAGGGTCATGCCTCTGTGTGGTGTACTTTAAGGGGCTGGCATGGAGTAATCCATCCATCAGCTGCATCAACAGAATTGTTTATGGATAACCTGAGGTATCTTTTTAAAATCTTAAAGCTCCTGTAACAAAGTTTTGAGAGGTAAACAAAACTGGAAAACTGATCTCATTGCTGACTCTGTCATAGCTGCAGGTAGATGATACTTTATTACCATAAATGTTATTGTGGTTTTAGCATTACAAGCTAAAGTTCATTTATTATTTTAAATAGCAAAAGACAGATGCTGTTGTTACTCTTCAAAAACAGTGGTCAATTAGTAGGGAGGTTTAGCCCCAAAAATAGGCCTTTGACTTCAAGTCATGATGCAAAGGTCCCCTTTGCATCATGACTTGAAGTCAAAAATCGCTAAACCTCCCTACTAAACATTAAATTTTGACTGATCAATAGCAGAATTAACTTAAAAACTACTGATGAAATTAATGTCATTATTAATGGATGCCTGTGTGGAATTTGATTATCTGAGCCTTTCCCTTGCAAATGTGTTCAGCTTTCCAATACAAAGCATAATTAGTAATGACTAACAGCTTGAGAGCAAGAAATAGCTGTGATATTAATCCCACCTGACTCCTGTTAACAAAGATATCTGCTGTATTACAATATGTTGGAAACTAAAGAAACACCAGCCACACACACACTACGTACGCATACACACAAACAGCAAGCATCTCTGGGGCATAGATGAAATGTCACTGGCATTTCTGGTCACTTGACGAGGGCTCAAATGTGATCATCTGATCGCCTGACCGATTCTATGAAGGGCAGGGATCTACTGTTGCAGGGATGGAGCTGCTCTATGTGTGTGCGTGCATGCTCAGAATAGTCAGGCTTCCCTCTGCATTAAACAAAAGCCGTAGTCTCCATGACGACTAACAGCAAAGCTAAGGGTGGGCAGTTGCCACTTCCTGTGTGCCAACCAATTGCTTTTTAGTGTATAAATAACTGGCATCAAACTGCTGGAACAATTACAGGCTAACAGCAGTGAGACAGCACAAAGCACAGGGAGCTGCACGTCTGAACGCACACACCCTCACGTAGCCAGACTCCACATGCTCCTTTAAGCCGCCTTGTGACTACTGTAAATCAAACTGACAGAGGGGGGAGTGCAGGGCTCCGGGGGGAAGCATTTTACCCCTTCCTCTGTCCCTCTTCAGTGGAATGTGGGGGAAGGAGGGTGACAGCTGCCAGAGGGCCATCACGTTGTCAAACTAAGATTGGAGGGATGAAGGGGGCTTGGTGATGATGGAGTCATTGTGAGGATGGCCCAGCAGGTTCAGGTATGCGCTGAGCTGGCTCACTCCAGTGATTCCACAGTGACACAGCAGAGTAAGGGTTAGACTCAGCAGGTCTGGCAGACAGGCCTGTTAACGGCTTTGACCTACTGTTGTGACAGTAGCAGGTTGTAATGTGTGTCATTAGTACCATGTGCAAATAGGCCATTATATAGCACATTAGGGAAATGTTACTGATGTGGCAATTCTTGCTAAACGTGGGTGTTTTTTTAACCTCCTGAGACCTGAGCTTTTGTTTGAAGCAATTTCACTTTTTCCCACCTATCTGGGATCAGTAGGACCTGATGAGTTTAAAAGCTCAGCCTTGTCTTTGACCAGGAAGTCGTTTTTGCTAGGGGTCTTCAGTCGGGAAGAATGGTGTTGGTCATTAGGAGAGATATGGTGATTTTCCTCAAATGTTTCGGTTAAACTTTATCATAAAGCCTTAAAATTTCATTAAGATTTCCCTCCAAAATTCCATTTAAATTCCTGAGAATTTTCAAGTGTATTCCCCAATATTCCAAGATAAATTCCCTCTTAAAATTCTTGTCAAATTCACAGAAATTACACATACATTCCCCAGATTTCCATGAAAATGATGGAAAATTCTCCCAAACATCTAAACAAATTCTCTGAAATTTCCATTAAAAACTTGAAAATTCAAAGGACAGCCCCACCCACAATTTCAATTAAAATTTCAGGAAGGTTTAAAATAAAATTTCCCAAACTTTTATGTAAATACTGAACATTTCAAATCACTCCTCAATTCAAATTAAATTCCAAAACAATACAATAATACATTTCCCAAACTACCATGAAAATCCCCCAAATTTCCCCAAACATCCAAACTAATTTCCCAGATTCCTAATAAAATGGCAAAAATTTAAAACCAATAAACTCTCCAAACTAAAAAACATAAACCCAAACTTTCCATGAAAATATTTGAAAAATTCCAAAACAGGTTTCCTAAAATTGACATGAAAATTCCTGAAGATTTCCAAGCAAATTCTCCCATTTCAAGCAAATTACCTAAACTTCAATGGGCATTCTGGACATTTATATGAAAAACTCTAATTATTACAAGATTTTAGAAAAACAGAATGTAATGTTCTCATATGAACACACAAGGTCTCAGGTTAATACAACTTTTGTAGTCAAAAGCAGCATTTTCTGTAGCTGCTTTTAAACGGGCAAAAAAAAAAAGATGATAAAGTAGGACTGATAAATACACTTAAGACTAAAGGCTAAATCCTCCTATTAATTTATAATCCTGAACTCTCTTTTGTCCATAAGCCTATTAGCAAGATTGACAGCAGTTACAATATAAAAGTAATATCTTTAAACTTTGAAATATCTTTCAACAGATTATTTGGATAGAATGCTTTAGATCAGTGGTTCTCAATTGGTCGGGCAGCAGGACCCACCACAACCTCCTTGAGAGAAATCATGACACCAACTTTTAAAATTTCAAACTAATCCAGTATAATTGACGAAAAATGTTACAGTTTGGACTTCAAATGAAACAAAACATAACTGAAGAAAGGGCTGAATGAATGTTAGAAAAACAAATTATTACAGAAGGACCTGCATGTACACATCTGACTCTACTCCATTTTCTTGAGACAGCATGGAAATGTAGTCGTTTCTGAAGGAATTTCCTGGGAAAACCAGCTTTGTTATCCAAAGAAAATAAGATTAACAGGTAGAAATCTTGAGAAAAATACAGAAATTCACTTGTTCTCATAGGAACACCTAAAAAAACATGTATGAACTTACTATATGCCCACTTAGGGCTTACATACAGTATAAGCCATAAATAGGCTTTTTGACACATTTTTTTCCCTGGCACACATTCACAACCCACTGAAAAGTTATCAATTATTTTCATGGAAATTTGGGGGGGGGGGGGGGGTACTTGTAATTTTTGAGAAAATAATTCCACCATACCTCTGTCAAAGTCTGACACAATTTCTTACTGACCAACTGGCTGACACACAGCCTAAACAAATGCTGAAAAACCTCCATAGTGCTGTATTTTATGCAGAAACAGGACCGTGTAGACATTAGCAGACATCATTTCATGATTAAAACTAATTCCTGTTCAAAGACATGTTGAGATTTTAAACCTACCAGGCCCTACTAATCCCAAATAATTGAGATAAACTAACAAAGCAATACAAACAAAAGCTCAGGTCTCAGGAGGTTAACGTGTTTCCAGACACCAGTTTAAAAATCCAGGGATCTGCAAACACAGCTCAAAATTATTAGTTATACTTTGCTCTAAATGTGTCTTTTTCTTTTATTTAGCTTATACAATAAATTCTCCACCCAGCAATGAACAAAATTGAGAAGATTTCTTACCTGGTTGCAGGTGCTGATGTCTACTCCATTTTTCAGGAAGTCCAGGACTTTGTCAATGTTCCCGGCTCTGGCAGCCCGCAGGAAGCTGGTGTTACTGTCAGACTGTAGACATAAAAAAGGAAGAGTGTTAATGAAATGAACTACAGTTCAAACATGTGCACACTTTCTTTCAAAAAAACCTGTCAATATCCCTTTAACTTGACAGAAACGGGATACATTGAAACCATCTGAAGTTGAAGTCTTTGCAGAATCAGATCTGATTCAACTTCTTAAGTACTTCCAAAAACCCAGTTTTCCTAAGATGAAACCCAAGTTGATTTAGAAGGATGTAGGTCATTATTGCAGTGTTGTCCATTATGGGATATTATCTGATGAGAAAATCCATGTTGGTTTAATGGATTTATGGAAGTCAAGCTTCCTGCAGGTATCAACACTTTTCTGCAAAGTCTGTTCTAAATTTAACCAGTGGCGTTGAAGGCTGCACAAGCAGACAGCACATGCATACATGCACAAATACCTCCTTGTTTTGTAACTTTTAATTAAAATACATTTAAATGAAGTAAATTGTCAGCTTAGATTTGAAATTGCTAATATTGCTCTGAAATTTGACTGCAGAAGTGCACCAAACCACAGCACCATTTCATCTAAAGCAAATAATGTATATTGTAAAGCTGAAAAAGAACAAGTATAGGTCAAACATATAATAAAATGCATTAAACTTGATCAGTCAAAATCAAAATTTGCATTTCTTTCACTGATCTTTGAAATTCAAATCAAGTAAACAGCAAGTTGTATAAATCTGCTAACATATTAGGGCTGCAAAAATTGATCTTTGTTTAAACATGAATCATGTTTTTCTTTTTCTAATTGATAATACCAGAATGTTTGTTTTGTCTAAACATTGAAATCATTTACTTCTTCAGGAAACTTGAATTTCTTCAGACAGAAGCAGGAAAAAGTTGTTTTTTACTGGACAACATAGACATCTGTTAGAAATTTTGAATCAACTAATTAATACTCAAGTTATATATTTAAATTTTACAAAATATTGCTTCACCAGAAGCACTGATTTGTCCCATGCCTGCTGCACTGTTGCGAAGGATTTCTATTGATTCCAGCTGGAGAGCTGACAAGGATTTATCCTCTCATTAGTGGGGTTAAGATGCTAACGTGTCAATCAATCACCACTGGGTGTCAACATGTGAGGTCAGGATAAATACCCTACATCGCATGTATGTAAGGAGGCCACACCCCTGTGTGGGATCAAAGATCTCACATGAGATGTCTGTATACACACAAACACACAAGAAGAAAATAGATGTGACAGTATGCGCATGCTTCTAGACTCTTCCTGATGAAAAAAAGTCCCAGAAAAAGTTTTTTTTTTAATAAATAGTTGTTACTCTCTCTGTGTCTTACCAATATATCTTCAGCTTCTGTTCCAGAGTCAGCAGGTCTGTAGTAGTCAGTGTTATGGTTCAGGTTGTCGTCACTCCCGCTTGTCTTTAAAGCTTTATCAGATCCGCAGGCCTGACATGAGGCTGCGTTGCCCATAACTACCTTTAAATCTGGCCCCAAGTCTTCTGAAAATTCTCTCCAGTCACTGTACAGCTCTTTTTCTCCACAAACGTTGTATCCTGTAAGTTTCTCACTTTGAATCCTTTCTCAAAAGCATCTTCAGCCCACTTTGCAGATGTTTGAATCAGTCTTATAATCCATCAAACCTGCCCATGCCTTCTTTTCAAATCTCACTTACTTTACCACCTCTCTCCTCCCTCTCTGAACCCTTATCTCTCTTTCCCGGCCCCTGTCTCAGTATGTCAGGCCTAGTCCTTCTTCCTCTTCCTTTACAGCTCCTCTCTCTCTCAATAGGATAACAACTGTAGCCATTAACCGACACTGTCTCTCCTGTCTAAGCTATTTTTACTTTCCAGACCATTTCTCCACTGAAGACCACAGCCCCTTGCTGTGTGCACCCAGGGTGGGAAGCACGACAGCTGGGCTTGAGTCTGGGCCGGAGAGCACACGGCCTTTGGTGCTCTCAAGGAACGCCAAAGGGTCATGCTGGAGTGATGGAGTCTGAGTACAGTGTATACTGATCAAATTTCAGTGACTTGTATGGTTACACAGTGTTTGTTATTAGAGGAATGCAAAAAATGCCTAACATGTACCCTGATTCAGAAAACTGCACATGAAAGCTGTTTGGAAAAAGAACAAACTTTGCAGCCTTGGTTGAAGAACATTTCAGGCACTCACCACTTTGGATTTCAAATATATTTGCTGATCCTTATCCCCAAGAATTTCAAGATAAAATACAATCGAACTTTATTAATCTCAGGGAAAATTCTTGTGCTGTATTGTGCCAACATTACAGTGTCAACTTCACAGTGTAAAGCGGGGTGTCAAGCTCAATCACAGCAGCAACATTTAGCCATAAACTGTCAAACTACTTTTCATCAGTAGTTAAGTATGGTGGTGGTGGTTGGGGGGCTTAGCAGTGTTGATAAATGATTCTGAGATTTTAAAAACAGTCAAAATAATAACTTTAAATACTCAACACCTGAGACAAAAAGTATTGGATCAACAGATCAAAACACAAAATTAAAAGTCAAAATCATATTTCTAAAGGCAAATATATGAGATAGAATGTTGAAATCATGAGTAAAAGTTCAAAATATGACATAAAATTTAAAATCATGACTTTAAAAGGTCAAAATATAAGATAGAAAGTTGAAATCTTTAGATTTAAATGTCAAAATATGAGTTTACTTTTTGAACGGGGAGTCTTAAAGGTAAAATATTAGATACAAATTCAAAGTATTGAGTTTAAAAGGTTCAAATATAAGACAAAAATTCAAAATGGTGACTTAAGAAGATCAAATATGAGATACATTTCCAGATCATGAGTTTTAAATGCCAAAAAATTAGGTAAAATTCAAATCATGATGTTAAAAGGTCAAAATATGAGATAGGAAGTTGAAATTGTGACTTTAATAGGTCAAAATATGAGATAACATTCAAAATCATGAGGTTAAAAGATCCAAATATGAATAAAGTTCAAATTAGTGAGTTTAAAAGGTCAAAATGTGAGTTTATATTTCAAATTGTGAGTCTTAAAGTTAAAATTATGTTATTAAAAATCAAAGTTAGGAGTTGAAATGGTCAAACTGTGAGATGAAATTCAAAGTCATGACTTTTAAACATCAAAATATGAGATTAAATTTAAAGTTGCAAATATAAAAAGGTAAAAATATGGGTTGAAATGTCAGAAACAAGTTTAAGTCTAAAGTGTGAGATGCAGAATTGCCAATAAGAAATTAAAACACAAATTAATTTCTTTTCCCACATTCCTGACTTTTTATTTAGACTAACCATTTTCCCTCTTTACTTTTACAATTTTTTATGACTTAAGGATATTTTAAATCAACAGGTTTAAGTTTACATATTCATACTGGAGGGAATCTGTAGACCTCATTCCGGTGGGCCAGTTATAACAAAAAATATGATAAGATCTTGCAGGCCGGGTACAGCCCCCAGTCCTTGAGTTTGACACCCCTGCTTTAAAGCAACACTAATTTAAAATAGAATCATATATACAAAGACAAAGGTTACGCTACACAAAGTAACATATTAGTAAAGAATTTAAGTATAATGGATAATGGTTTTATTGTGATATTTCAAAATTAATTTAAAAATAAGTTTTGAAAGTTTATTATACAATATAACACTGTGTTTCTCTTGACCTTATTAGGATGAGGTCAGTGTCCTAACTTTGCCCTTCCTGTTCTATAAATTGTGGTGTGCAGAGAGAATCCACAGAACAATGGTGCAGGGGGCCTAACAGTTGGGTTGGGCTGCATATATGGAAACTAGTCTTCCAGCGCAAGCTCAGATCCACCCTTTGGCTCCTGACTCATTTCTCACTCTCTCTCACTAGTTTCCAACACTATCTACTGTCCTGTTCTTTGATAGCGGTACTAATTCGATACATTTTACATGGGCATCTAAACTTGCCTAAACGGTTTGCAGAATGAATACTTATGAGAGAAGAGTGTGTTGTTGGCTGGATAAGAAAAACTCACAGCAATATCTTAAAAAGATGTCAGTAGAACAAGAAAACTGCTCTAACATCTTAAAGAGATATTTCAGTATTTTTGAAGATGAGTTGTATGAGGTACGTAGCAGTAGCAGTGCCATTAGCCACCAGTGATTTCAGTGAGCATTGCTCCTTTAATGTTGTTTTCACACCAAACGCGAACAATTGCTTAATTCACGCAAATTGTACACTCAAATTAAGCGAGTTTACTGATTCCTGACACCCAAGGCGAACTGGCATCTACTTGTGTCTTTACATTGACTTTAAATGTAATTCACTCGCGGAAATAATTTTACTCATGCTTGGTGTAAATACAACATAAGAAGGACTTGCTGGCTGTTACAGTGTAACAGATGGGTACAGTTTCCCCCAGAATTTAGAAGGTTTTTGGAAAAATGCGCCAAAAAACAGTGTTGGCTCAAACACGTGCATTTAAAAAAAAAAAAAAAGCATTTTTTTGCCCAGGAAACCTCTTAGTTTTTGCCACTATTTCACAATGCAGGAGCACATAACTAGCAGCCAAAGCCTGCACTGTAAAAACAGTGGCAAAAATTACCCCTTTCTGGGTAAAAAATAAAATGCTTCAAAAAATTTTTTACAATGCGTATGTTTGAGCCAATATTGTTTTGTGGCCCATTTTTACCAAAAACTCACTAAATTCCTCAGAGAAACTGTACCCATCTGTTACGCTGTATAGCCTAGCCTCAAGGCCAGTACAACTGAGTCCTTCTTAAAGGAGCAATGCTCACTGAAATCACTGGAGACTAATGCCACCACTACTGCTAGGTACCTCATACAGCCCAACTTCAAAAATATTGAAATATCCCTTTAACGTAAGAGGCTAAAGCAAAGTTCATATACTGGCATTGGGTCAGAGACAAACAATAAAGTGAATGTGTCAAAGTCATTGTTTCCTCGATAGAAAAATGCAAGTGGAGCAGAGACATTACTGCAGACCACAAAACAATTTAAAAGCATGTATTCTCAGTTGAAATAAAGTAAGTGTGCATAAATCACATTCTGGCCTTTCATTTCGGGTGCCAAGGTGTCAAAATATCGATATCTGTGTTGTAATTCAGCCTGGTAGGCATAGGATGTGCCGGTACAATGTTGGTACTGGATTATGAAAAGCATTACTAAGTATAATATATCCCAAACTTAGTTAGTTTTCAAATTGTTGCTGCCTCATACATCTCGCTGCGGCATAACTACCCACTTCATCAGAGAGTGGAATGATTGAAGCCAGCAGCAATCACTGTCAGTCATGTAATGAATGTTACTGGATTATGCACTGGCCATACAAGTCTTTGCTTGTGCATGAAAACCCTAAGTATCATAAACATCCTATTAGTTACAGCTTTTGCAAGGCCACTATTGTATGCTTTGCTTTTTCTTTTTTTTTTACTAATGTCATGACCTGTATTAAAGATTTATGTACAAAATATAGAGACAAAAAGATAGACAAAAAGGTTCTTAAACCATAGGAAAATGATGTTTTTCAACATGTGGCATCATTTAATGAAACACAGGCTCCTTAATCTCTGTCAAAGTCATTCACTTTTACAGTTTCTCTGCACTAATGGTTAAGTAACACTTCTATGAGATAAAAAAAAATCTCATTCATTCCAGATAATGAGTCAATAAACTAAATGTCTTCCTTTTCTATTTAACATAAATTTATACTTTAATCCGTATCCAAAATGTTTCATATTTTAAATGTAAGCAAAAGATTGCTCCGTATAGTGTCGGATACCTCTAATATGCAACCTTCCTCTTAGCCTTTCTCACATCTGTCATCTACATCCTTACTGCTTAATAAATCATCTGAGGGGAAAGCAGGACAGAAACCATCAGGCTGTGCAGTCAACCACATCCACACATCTGTGCAAACCGCCACCACCCAATGTAATCAGAGTATTCCCCTAAGCCCACATAAGCATGTGTTGAATATATTTTAATGGCATGGAACAAACTTGTAAATATGATAAATGAAACATATATTTTACCAGACGCTTTCTCTCAGCCCTCTCCCGCTGCCGTCTCCTCCTCTCCCTGGCTTTCTGCAGAGCTCTGTACTCTGGATGTTGTTCAAGCTCCCGAGCTTTCTTCAGGTGGGCTGCAGCATGAGCCATGATGTCACTTTACTACTTCTTTTTGTACCAAAAGTAATTTCACTTGATGCTGAAGTTATTAGTTCTCAAAGGTCCTTTGTTTACTCTACGTATACATACAGGCTTAAAATTTGCAAATACTGTCCCTCTTTAGCTCTCAACAATAAGTGCATTTCAAAATATCTGCAGACCTTGGATTGGCTCCAAAAATGTTTGTAATTCCAAAATGAAAAGCACTGCTTATTATTTCTCCTCTTGTGTTCCCCTCTTCTTCAATTTTTCTCTTTTATCCTCTTCAGGAGAAAAATCAGAAGAATGAGCCATAACAACTCAAAATCAAAGCAGTCACTCACAACAGGATGCTCACATTCTCACAAACACCAATAACACATCTGTCCATGAAAAGGAACTACTCGCATCCATGTTCGCACACATATGAAAGAGTGACGGTGACTGAAAAGGGTTGCTAAATAATGACAGAAAGACACATCTGCCTACTGAGTGAAAATTACCACACACACCCACACAGAGGGAATGACCCAGACCAGATGAACATGAAAACCCTTCTCCATGTGAACAGATGTGGCTGTGTGTGCACGTGCAGACATGTCAGTGTTAATGCGTGTATGTGAGCTGCAGTCACAGGAAGTGTTTATTGTGTAAGGGGGTTTAGAGAAGCTGCATGCCATCAGCCAGCTGACTGCTGCAGCCACCTCTACTGTGTTCATACAGCCCTCCTGAGGGAGAAAGGGAGCAATGAGGAAATAGAAATGTGAATAAACAAGGAAGTGAGAAAGGATTGAAAGTGGATACGAAACTCATTTTGTGTCTTTTTTCAGGGTTGGTGCCCTCCAGTGGTAATATCAGAGAAGATGATCCCTCATAGATACTGGAATGGAATGTTTTGGATTCATCTTTATATCATTTATCACAATAATTTGTTAGCGGGTATTTACATGTGAAATGTGTGTTTGCAAATGTTCAACTAATCAGCCAGGAAAGTCTAATTTGTCAACCACAGTTTGTAATCCACTTCAAACAATCCGCCATGTGTGACATTCATTGAGCCTCAGTGATGTCACACACTGATCTGAACTGGAATTTTGAAGCTCAACAGCTCGCCTCAAGTGTTAACCTCCATGATTGAAAATGAAACCAAGGCAGAATTCCAAAACCTGCAGTACCCTGAGTGTCCACTTGAGGCTGGCTGCAAAAGCACAGGAAGTCACATAAAACACCCATTTTTACAGCAGAAATAAACATGTTAACAGCCTGGTTTACACTATGACATTGGTTGTAATAGTTCATGTATTTAGGAGCACATCATCTCCCTTGTTCATTCTTCCTCTTTCCATGTAAATGTAAGTAAAAGAGAGAAAACTAGAAACAGGCTGGCAAGGTTATAATAGCACATTTTATCAGGTTGCATTGCTCACACACTGTTTTGAGCACCATAATCAAGAAACAACTGAATAAAGCAGATTTTGGTGTCAACACTTGATTGCATCGCATGCTGCCAGGACACACTATACCTAGGGGTGAATCTTTCTCAGAACAATTGGATTCAGATCTCAATTCACAAGCTACAATTTGATTAACTTCCAATTCATTAAAATACAGAAAGATTTGGTTCAACTGGACTGGATTGGAAACGAAACAAAACTAAATGATACCATTTGATTCACTGCAAATTGGTTGTGAAATCTCAGTCATTTTTGTGCTATATAATATTGAAAAAAGGAGATCATTTCAAAAATAGTCTTAAACCAGGTATACACTGCAATTTTCCTGTGATTCAGCCACGAATTTTGAGTCCCACAACTCACTTTGAAGTTGTTTCTGTCACAGTTTGCCCTGACTTCAGTCGCACAGTGTGAGCACTCAGATTGTGCACAACCGTTGCACTGTCCAGTGTGAGCACACAACTTGTGTGCTATGGTTGTGCGCCGTAAATGATTCAGTCACACAATATGAGTTGACAATCTGCCACAACGTTCAAATGGTCGGCTTGAAATTGCACAGTGTATACCCGGCTTTAGTGTCTTGAGTTTATCAATAAAAGAGAAAAATCCCAGGTCTCCTGGGCTAAAATTCTGTCATAAGGTTTATAAACTGAAGTCTTCATCACACACCTGCCCAGGTGTCTCACTATGGTCCTAAGGTAACCCGTGTCCGGGCAATGGAGCCGGGTCCCACCGGGAGGAGGCCCCGGACATGCTGGAGAGACTATGTCTCCCGGCTGGCCTGGGAACACCTTGGGATCTCCCGGGGAAGAGTTGGACGAAGTTGCCGGGGAGAGGGAAGTCTGGGCTTCCCTGCTTAGGCTGCTGCCCCCATGACCCAACCTCAGATAAGCGGAACAAGATCCATGGATGGATGGCTTTTCTCCAAAGTGTACAGACTAGCAGACATTTAGCAAGTTATTCTTCCTTCATATTAAGTCCAAATGGCTTGATTTCGGGTCGAAGTGTAACTGCTAGACAATTTGGAGCTCTGTGCAACACATCTAATTATTACCCAAGGAGCACCTAATGCGAATGTAACTTTTTTGTAAAGGTAAACGGTCAATAGAAGCTGCAGAGACGCTGAGCTAAAGCATGGCAGAACAAGCGAGGATAGAAAACAACAGTGAGCTGAGCTCTGAAATGACAGCTAGTGCATCAACCGATCCATGTTATTTTTACTGATCCAGGGCTCTATGTGCTAATCCTATTCAGATAAGTTTATCACTACACTACTGACTGTAATTCTTATATATTAAAAACAGGTGAGTTACAAAGATTACCCCTTTAAAGTGTGTACCAATAATGAAATGGGTAACTAAGACCAAATTTGCTTTTTGTACATTTAAATGCCTTGAACTTGTTTGTATTTGCTGTCAGTATGGGAATTTTAGAATGGGTGCTTATGTGACTTCTGAGGTTTCTGGAGCCAGCGCCAAGTGGACACCCACGGAACTGCAGGTTTTTATGCACTTCTGCACTGGCTTTACGTTTCACCACTGTTGGTATTCACTTGGTATCACCTGGTTAAAGATTAAAACAAAATGTTCTTCTTTTTTCCATACTTTTCCATTTATATCCAGGATATAGCCCTAACCCTAACCCTGCTCATTTGGAGGTCATTAAAAATACTAAAATCTAAGATTATGTGAAGATATTTTCAAAGTTTTGTTTAAAAACTGTTTAAGTTTCATCAAAAAGTCATGGCACAGACAAGATTTAGACAGTGCAGAGGAGTGTGTTGCAGTCAGACACATAAAGAGAACATAATTAAAGAAAGGCTGATTATATAATTATAGACAATTATGAGTATGAAAAGAGAGGAAGCTGCAGTGAAGAGGGAGAATTAAAGCAGGAAGAAAATAGGGGTGAAGTTGGGTACAGGCTGTCCTTTGAGCAAATGGAGGAGATGGGACACACCAAGAGATCCACAGGGGGAACCAGAAGCAGAGAGCACAGAGCAGGGACTCCCAATCACCTGCAAGTAACAGCCTACCCCCCTGCAGGAGGAGAAAGTGGGTCAGTCTGAATCACAACTGCACTGCACTGTCACTGGTAGCTGATGGAATATGATTTGACAGCTTGTGTGTGTGTGAGTGCGTCCACCACCAGTGGAGGGAGTGTCAAGGTCCCTCTCTGTCAATGCGGCTAATGTTAGGAGTTTGAAATTTCAGCATCAGGGATAGGGACACTATCTCACACCTCTATTTCTGTTCACACATTCTGCCCGATATGTTTTCACGGGCTCAATCTACAACACAAACAACATCAGCAACATCTATTTCTATGAGCAATCATGAATGGAACAGATCTGCTGAATCACTCCGCTCTATAATGCTGCCTAAAATGCTAACGCTGGTGCATCAGGAGCTGAGTGCTTCATTTAGTTTCACAATGGGACATTTCTGAGGCTGTCATCTGCTCCTCTAGCACCCTCTCCTGGACAAACAGAGGACATGGGATTTTTCTGAGGAACAACCATGGAGCTTTGATTTAACGGCATAAATAAAGTAATGAGCACTTAGTCACACAGTGTTGACAAGGAAGGAACGGTAAATTAAGGAATTTCGTTGAAACGCAACATGGCCTTACAAAATGTTTAAACCACAGGAGGTGCAGTATTTGTTTTATTTTAAACTTGTGTCTAATTACCATTTTAATCTAAATATTTTCTGCAGCATGTGTGGTTTGCCTTACAAGCACGGATGCAGGCCTGCCCACAGAGTTGGCTGGGCCCCTGAAAAAACCCAGTGAATGGGTTTTTCCACAGTTGTGATTTGTTGATATCAATGAATTTGTGTTGGATCAGTTGCATTGCAGTTGCCTCATTTTGGAGCTGAAACCGTGTCAAGCTGTTATTAGGTTCTGTTGAAGTTATTTTTTTCCTGCTACTTTTTAACCCTTTTAAACACGTTTTCACCCTTTTTTGCCACTTAACCCATCTATCGTCCTTTTGTCGCCTGTTTTTACCGCTTTTTTGTCACTTGCCCATTTCTGCCAGTACTTGTTGCCACTTTGGCTTTCATTGATGATGTCACTGATGTGTGTTGGATCAGTCGCACTGGTGCTAACATCCTGGCTAGCAGTTATCTCATTTAACAAATTTTAGCCACTTTGGACAATATAGGCACATATTTATGATGTTTTTGTCACTTTTAACCCATTTTTGTACTTTTTGGCACATGTTTTGTTCATTTTTGCCAATTTTGACCACTTTCGCTATTTTTAACCCTTTTATGCCTTCATTTGCTGATTTTGGCCTCATTTTAACCATGTTTCTGCTTTTTGCTCTATTGTGCCATTTTGACCAATTTTTGCTGTTTTTGCCCCTTTTTTTTTTTAACCATTTTTAGCCACTTTTTTGTCCATTTTGCATTTTACCACTTTTTGCCACTTTCAGCCCATTTCTGCCACTTCTTTTTTTTTTTGTCATTTTAACCAATTTATTATCACTTTGACCCATTTCTGATTATTCTTTGCTGCTTTTAAAGCCTTTTATTATCTTTCCCCATCTTGGCCACTTTTTTTTAGCCCATTTTACCATTTCTGAACCATGTTGCCACTTTTTGATGTTTTGCAACTTTTACACAATTTTTGCTATTTTTTTTAAACCATTTTTATCTCAATTTAGACACTTTCTTTGCTAACTTGCATTTTGGCCACTTTTCGCTGCTATTTGCCTCTTTTAAACCATTTTTGCCTCATTTTGTCCATTTTTTGTCTTTTTCACAATTATTCATTCATTTTCTTTATTGAAGTTTTCTTGGTTTCTTCTCATTTATTTTTTGGCATCCTGATGGTTGTACACATCATGGGGCATGCTTTAACTATAACCTGGTATATTATTCAGGTTATAGATAAAATATGGTTTTCACAGCTTAACTTTACAAGGGACCATGGTCTTATTGACATCACTGGGCCCCAAGTTTAGCTGTGCCCCAAAAAGCTCTCCCTTTAATACTCCTTTATGCGTGGCCTTGCAAAGATGCAGGTATAATTTACCTTTGATTGGTGCAAAAATTACAAAACAATCATACTCATCAATCATGATAACATTTTCAATATTTTTTATAATTCTTTTTCAACACATTTTCAATTGAATTGAGAATAGTGAGGTAAAAATGTCATTCCTTTGATACCACAAAAATCAAATTGATCTTGCAATAAAGGCTACATCAAAATAACTACAATAAAAAAAAAAAAAAAATCAGTCCGGCCTTAAAACTACACAAAAAAACTAAATTTGTTTAGTAATTTTTTGAATGATTTGGATTATTGTTTAATGAACAGAACAACGTCTCACTCACTGCAAGGCTCCAAAAATTCAAATTATTTATTGCACCAAAGTAGTGACATTTCAAGCACATCTTGGATTATCATTAACCCACTCCTCATGAATTTATGATGTCACATATTCCAAAATCTTTCATGCTATTCCTTTGATTTACTTTTTAACTTGTTATATATGACTTTATTGTCTCCGCCAAGGAGGTTATGTGATGGGTGGGTTTGTTCGTTTTTTTGTTAGTTTGTTAGCAACATAACTCAAAAAGTTGTGGACGGATTTTGATGAAATTTTCAGGAAATGTCAGAAATGACATAAGGAAGAACTGATTAAATTTTGGGAGTGATCTAGATCACCGTCTGGATCCAGGAATTTTTTAAAGGGTTCTTTACTATTGGGAGATAGGACCAATGGTGGAGGTCTGCGCTCTCTGAGTGCTTTTCTAGTCATTAATAAGATTTTTCGAATAAAAAAGATTAACTGACATTGATAAATAACTTACAATAAATATTCAGATTCAGCCACATCATCAGTTGTTGTACATGTTGACAGTGATGAATCTGGTGCAAGTATTTCTGCTGACTGAGTGAGGAGTATGGAAAGCTAGCTTTACAACTTTAAGCCCCCTACAAACAAATGTTTAATGATGATATGCTGCCATGTAAAAAAAAAGAAAGAAAAGAAACTCGAGTAAGAACTAAGGGGATTATTGTACATTTTAGTCAGAAATAGAGGTGGAAAGTCTAGCAATACATAAACTGTCTGAGTGTTTCTGATATTTACTATTCATTTTAGTCTAAACTAATATCAATACTGATATATAAACTCAGTTCAGACCTAAAACTTCAATCCTTAGGAAACACTTCAAAGTTTAAGGAATGAGGATGAACAAAGAAAAAGACATTAGCTGATGTAGGTCTCTTGGTCCTGTTTAAATCTCTACAAACCCATTCAAACATATTTGCAGTCGATACATCGATTGTAAATATTGGCAGACATTTTTCATATCTGCAGAAATGATAATTAACTTTTAAAGCCAACATCTCATAAGGCTCAGTGCTCTTGTATTTTTAGTACATGTTGTGATCTTATTGACTAATTCTAAGACAAATACATGTTTAGACATCTTGATATGGTCTAGAGCTTTAATAGTAAAACAGACAACACAAAATTTACCCATAGTAATTACAGAACACTAAATGCAAGCAAATGTAAAAATATTACTGCATTTCTGAACATCTTGAGTTTCAGATTGAGCAGACAAAATCCATGAACGTATTGATCAGCATGTTAGCTGAGCCTGAAACAGTCTTTTTACCTTAATGTTGTTATTGTTGTGTGAGTGTGCACACAGTGTCTATATTAATACTGTACTGACTTTCCAGCGTCTGTGCGTCAGGAAAGGCTGATCAATGATGTCTATTGATCTCTTCCATCACTGGTGCAAGATAATGAGGATTAGGAGAATACATTATAAACCAAAGAGGTGTATCTGTGTGTGTGTGTGTGTGTGTGTGTGTGTGTGTGTCCATTTAGGAGTCTGGTTACAGGAGTCTGGGGGGGTCCCAAAGTGAGCTGATGTGAGCTCTTGTTTCTATTGGTTTAGTGGATCATATGCATAGGGAGGGGTTGATGGTCTGCTTTTCATTTTATAGATCCAAATGCTTTTATAGGACCCATTAGGACTCAATGACAGGCAGGGACCAGCACATGTACCCCTGCACAGGTTTGGACTGTATATTTATATGCATGAAATTAATGCAATGTTCATCTCCATGGTCTGTCATTTTTTGTTTAATTTGTCAACAAAAATTCTTGAAAATGCATTTTTCCCCACAAAACATCATCAAGCAGAAGAATATGCACATTTTCCAGTAAAAAATAAAGAGCTGTTCCCTGTGATTCATTGATTATGTGTAACTCAGTACCTCTGCAACTCTATTTTTTAACTAAAATGACCTAAATGAATCTGCAATGTAGGAAAAAAACCCTTAATGTATTTTATGACATGCTTTTAATGACTGAGATGTACAGTAAAGAACATAGTTTGAAGTTAATGTACTAAAAATTGCTCCTTTTTTAACATACATTTTTTACTGTTTTGTTGTTATTCCCACATGCTTGTTTTGAATCTTGTTGTTGTTGTTGTTTATAATAAATCTGCTAATGGTGCTGACGAGCTGAGTTCAGCAGCGATGAGTGTCTGGAAACAGATAATGCATCTGGGATGTAATGGAGGGAGGATCTTTCTGTTTAAGATGACTTATTTAGACTTCAAGAAGCACATTCATTTTTCATGAACACAATTTTCTATCTCCTCCCAACCACTCCTCACTTAGATACACTAGTTTACAGTAGTGCTGTTAGGTTGAAGTCATGCATCAACCTTGTTATTTAGTATGTGAGGCACAGACAGGACCTGCAGTTAAACAGCTGAGGGTTTCTGGACTAGGATCAGTGGTAGATACCAAATTCTTAAAGGACAGACAAAGTATGGTCAGAAAAACCACTGCTTCTACTCGCTAATACATTTTCCATCTCTATGAATACAAACGCATCTCAGTGCACACTTCTCTGCTAGTTATTTTCTTCAGGTGGTTTTGCTAGGTTAAAGTGCAGAGCTCAAAACAAAGTGTCCTCAACGTAAAAGCTTCAGAGGAGAAAACCTCCCAACAAATCTCTGTAAAACCTCATCTTGACTGTGTAAATATAACTGTGCCCAGATTAAAGACATCTAATACCATGGCTGCTTTTTGAGTACAAAAGAGGCTTGTAGATGCATTTTAGAGTGTTGCTGGGTCATCCCTTTCACTGTTTTTATGCTGAACTATTAACTTTTAAGGGTCTGCATCTATAAAGGTAGATCTTTAAATCCAACAACAGCTTAGATTAACTTCCAGTGAGGAACTTTAGGTTGTTTGTGCTTTAGTGACCCACCATGAACAAAGTTTTACATTTTAGCTGTTTGCTGATTTTGCTCTATGTGTGTGTAATTTTTTTAAACAAGGAATAAAAATCTCCCATTCCCCCCATATTCAAATACATCACTCAGTTTCAGTCTTTGATGTGGAAAATGTAAAAAAAAAAAAAATTACTGTACTGCAATGCAGTAAAGAAGTGCCTCAAAAGACTAATTTAGGAGCTTCAAGAGCAATGAGCTTCATTGATCTTCTTTCTTAAATTCAGTCTTAAGAAGATCCTAAAGAAGATTCATGAAGCCTTTCTTAAACTGCTGCATTGCTCGCATCTGTGTTCTTCAGCTGATGAATGCCATGTGTTCCTAAGTCTTTAAACCTACTATGCATAGAGAAACACCCTTTTCTATGCCCATATAAGGGCATGAGACTGCAGGCCTGTATGCAAACACAGAAGGCACACAGGATCAAACTAAAAGGTAGACAGCCGTCTGGGATGGAAATCATGCGCAATACTCCAAGTGTAAAATCACTTAAATAGCTCCAAAGGGGATACAGTGCTACTTAAGGGAAACAGAAAAAGGCTGATTTATAGCATGATATTTAACACCAGCAGTGGATCTATGGGACAGAAAATACATTCAGATGCTTATTCAGAAAGCACTGCTATTAAAATGACATACATCATACTGTAATAAGAAGAGGACGGACACCACTTTAAGTTAAAAAAAATAATAAATTGGGGGGAAAATTGGTGAAAATCATTCTGAAGCAACGGACCATGGGACAGATTTGTCATTTAAATACCCATAAAGGTAGGTCTTTATTATTGTGAAAGAATGTTTTAATTTTAACATTAATTTGAAAATTCTTACCTTACCTAAGTAGTTCATGCTAAAACATGCCACTATTTGTATCAATCATTGCATAAGGAAAATAAAAGCTGACTACATTTAAATCCCGTGTTTATTGAAGTTATTTAAGAATATAAATACACTGATTTAATGAAAACACAATAATGCGATTTTGTACCAGTATATTAGCACTCAAATGTGCATTAGAGGGCTCTAGAGTGTTCTTGGATTTTGTTTTTAGCTAAGAACAAATCACAAATTAAAAAACAACCTTGGTGAGTGCTAGAAACTTCACTTACCTTATTTTGAAGGGGCTTCATAAAAACAGAAATGTTAAATGTATATATTTTTAACATTTGTATACTCACAACAAAACCCAGAGCTCTGCAGTGCACATCCATACACACAGACACAGATATTGCTAACTATTCCGCTTGCATGTATTGATCCTAGACTGCAGCTGAACCCTGCACCACATGACTGTAGCATAAGAAATACTGACTGCCACTGTTTAACTACCTGCAAGTGAGATAGATTTGAAGCAAATCTACCAAATATGATTACGAACAAGATGATCTAGAAAAAAAACTGCCTTTTTTGCACTTTAATAGTGGTATAGGTGTTTGTTTAAATATCTGTGATGGATAAATTGCTAGACTTTAAATTATTGCTGCTCTGTGTAAACACATGAACATTATACCGAGCTTGGACAGTAATGGATTGGCTCACAGATATGATTTAAATGTCAAGTCATCTAACGGCCTGTTTTACTGCGTATGAAAGGTCAGAGCCATAAAAAAGACTACATACACAGTCTCCTTCTCTGCCCCCATGTTTTGCACAAAACCAAATCACAGAGTCAAATTAAATTGCTAGTGGACAGAGCAGGCAGATCAGACCACACCCAAACTCTGTGAGTTATGACTCCCAGACATGGTTGGGTTTAGGCGGGGTGAAGTGAGAGAGAGATGGGCTGAAGATGGGATGTATAACCTTGATACAGTTACCTGATATGCCCAGAGAGAAAAACCAGAGGAGAAAGAAAGTCAAGAGACCACACCCTGTTACTGAAGATGCATAACCCAGAAATGGAAACCTTTGATTTGCTTTGATTTACCAGTAACATGCTTTGCTACATTTGTCCTTTAGTGCTACTATATTAAACACTTCTACAGCAGCCCTACAGGGACACAGCACCACTACATTAACTGATTGCCTGCAGCTTTTCCTACATTAAACCACACCTTTCAACATCTCTATTTTAATGCAAAGCAGTGCAGATGAATCTAGATTGCAGGCAAAATACGCAGACTAAGCAACTGCCCACACCCGTAAATCCACTATTCACTTCCTGCAGCTGACACCAGCTTTATGAAGTATATCTAAAAGCTATCAGTGTAATTCCATGCCTGCAAACCTTCCCAGTATCAAATGCTTCTCCTCGGTACAGGAGGGTTCGATATCCACAACCTTAGAAATGGCTGTCACTCTAATTTACAGCTTTCTCCTTCTTTTTTCTCTTGAAGTGCAGCCCCTTGGGAATGAATGACGTAATTTGCCATGCCTTGTAATGAAATGAGAGAGCGACTGAGAGTGTGTTTGAAAATATGCTAGGGGTTCTGGTTTGGCTCAGTCAGAGCAGGCAGCCCTCGTACGGAGGCTACAGCCCTTGTCACAGTGGTTGCAGGTTCTACTATGTTACATGGCGCCTACTGTCTCTTCTCACAGTTCCTACATCTCTCTGGCTGTCCTATCAAATAGAGGGGGGAATCCCATCAATAGTCTTTCAAGCCTCAATGATTCTGGAGTTTATACCCATGCTTCTTTGTGATCATCAAAAACAAAAAACAATAACTGATGAGACTTAAGATTTCTTAAGATTTATACCTCAAAAATCTTCTCCACGGAGAAGGAGCATATTATGGCTCGAAAAGGAAAAGAGAAAAATATTGTATTATGATGCTTTCTCTTACTTGTGATTCTGCCTTTTGTCAAAGCACTTTGTAAACCTCTCTTTTAAAGGTGCTATAAAGATAAAGTTATTATTATAAATTACGTCATATGGCCCGGCCAGTGAGCAGGTTCCATCCGGTCTGCAAGTGACGGGAAATTTCAGATAGTTATGTTCGATATTTTTAATTAAAAAATTAAGCACAAATGGAGTAAAATACAAGCACACTTATCAACCACACGTCAAAACATTAATAAATTTGGCTGAGTTAATAATGTCAGATAAATAACTTATTGGGTGATGAATGAGCCAGCTCTTTTTGATCAGCTGAGCCAAAGTCCTCTAAACTTTCCTTTGATCAACTCTGCACCACAAAGATCACTGCGGGGAATTTGTGGACAAATTACATTACATTTATAAAGTGCTAGTACCCAGCAAGTATGTTCCTTTTGCCATCCAAGCTGGGGCAGGGCAGACATTGTGATATCACATGCAAAAAGTCTACACTTGTACAAAATCAGCACAGTAAGACGAGCAAGTCTGTTCACAGGGGGAGCCAAAATCAGCTTTTATAGAAAATAAAGTTCCTGACAGAAACTTCAAAATATACACTCCTTTATATCCCAGCCTTCCTCCACAGGTACCTATAGGTACTCAGGAAGATCAACAGCTTGGAGAAGAGACCACTTAAAGTACAATTATCTCAAGCAGCCTTTCTAAACTGTCTTTTGGATTCAGCTTATCTTGAAGTTCCTCTCATCTGTTAATACACACAGCACTAAAACGCTGCATCCATTTGCAGTTCACAGAGAAACACAGTCTTTCTTTCACCACTCTGGCCCACACAGTTCATGTGCTGGCACCACCACAGCGTTGCCAGAGTGTATTTTTGTACGATGACAGAGCTCATCCAGCTTCAGATGACAAAGGGAATCCAGGCAGAAACTGATTTCACCTCTAAGTTGAATGTATAATGAATAATGAAGCGTGTGACCTAAAATTTCACAGCAGCACAGTTATAGCAGGACTGCTGAGTGAAGCTGTCAGACAGAGAGAGAGAAATAACCAGGCAGACCAATAGTTGGACAGATGGTAATGATAAAAAAGAAAGTGTGTGAAAAATAAAACAGATGTGATCTGAAGCATAAACAGTAAATATACTGTTACACTATTCAGTTATTTTGCACTGACACCAAACATAATGAGTTTATTAGGATTTTAAATGTCAGGCCTATAATAAAAGCTTCATAAATCCCAGATTTAGATATACTAAGAGCATTAAAAGACATAAATCAGGATAACATAAAGTGCACCCTTCAGATGCTCCATCTGCAAGACTTGACAATTACGTCATTGCGTCTTTTGAAGCATGGTGCAAGTGCAGTTGGTTGTTTTTTTGGCATAGATGTATGTTTTTGTCCCGATTTCTGCGCAGTGTTGTGAGCTGTGCTATTCTCAACAACACAGAAGCTTTGATGTGTTTTCCTGTGAGAAAACCTCCACTTACTTAACTCAAACATGCTGAGAGGCAGTAGAGAGAAAGAGCGAGAGAGAGAGATGGAGCACATTTACATGAAGGTGTCTGAGCTTCTCAGAAGTCGATTGATCACAGACCACGCCCTGCTCTCTCTCCTCATATCTGACGGGAAACACAGCGATGAGGCCATGATGAATAATTGACACGTAAATGCTCCGTCCAAAAACACCTGACCTCTACAGAGCGTGACTGGCAAAGGAAGCATCTAAGGACAACTTTCTTCTGAATATCTCATATTTTTCCAGTGTCTTTGAATTCATCATCTCCTACAGCGGTGGTCAGTTAATGCAGCGATCTTAATTATGCACACTGACTCTCTTTCTACCCAAGTATTTCTTGCCATAAAATCACGGAAACTGATGACATTGATGACAGTTAAGACAAAGCAAGACTCAACTGATACTAACCCTGCCCTTTAAATGTTAACCAGTGCAAACTAGGCCACCCAAAGGGGGTGTCACATGTAACTAGGTCACCCAAACTAGTTTTGAGGTACCATGACTACCATGAAACGCAGTCCAGGATACAGAGTGTCAGGATGTTGTTTGTAACCAAATATAGACATACCATATGGATTCTGGATCTGGGACAGGAATACCAATGCTTTGAACACCAAGCCTATCACCATTACACAGTATTGAAACTTATACTGTTGCTTGTATGTTGCATCAGAGCTGTTGGACAAAGTGGCTCATAAGTCCTTTAAGTCCAAAGTATCAGGCCAAAAATGGTGATGCTGAGGTGAAGAGAAGCTGAGACAAAGTGATATTTATATGTCTGTTCTTCAATTTAAGTTTGCACACCACAGCAGTGTTAATTTTGGCAGCTATTTTTTTTTTATTTTAGTCTTAGTTTTAGTCTTAAAATGAAATGCATTTTAGTTTTAGTCACATTTTAGTCATTTCTATCCTTTTTAGTTTTAGTCTAGTTTTAGTCGACAAAAGTCAAAACATTTTAGTCTAGTTTTAGTCTAAACAAAGTCTTCACATTTTAGTCTTTACTTTTAGTCCAAGCATTTATTTTCTTGCCTAAATCTAGTACCAAATCATGGTAGTGTGTTCTATGCACCCTACCAAACCTTGGGTCCCTGCTTTCTACAGCTGAGAGGCAGAATAGCTACAGCTAAACTGTTTTTTTTTTTTTTTTTTTTTTTTTTGACAGATTTACACACAGTGGAGAAATATCACAGCTTTTGAATGTCCGACAAAAACGACATTACTTTTTAGTCTAGTTTTAGTCATGCTGATGAAAACTACACTTACTTTTTGTCAGTTTTAGTCATCACAGATCTATTTCTGTTAGTCTTAGTCTAGTTTTTGTCATGAAAAAAAGGCTGGGGGGGGGGTATTTTTAGTAGTAGTTGTTTTCATAATGACTTCACGGTTCTGAAAGATAGAGGAGAGAAAATGTGAATCACATTAGCACACTCAGAGCACTTCATTAGACACATCTATGCAATATTACATCTCTACCATAATTATACTTCAGTAAATGTATGATGTTTCGTACAGATGTTTGTTTTATTTATTAATTCATTAAAAAGTATAATTGGCAGATATATCGGTAATAAGTATTTTTTAATTCCCTGATATTGGTATTGGCTTAGGCATCCAAAAAAATCCATATCGATCTGGCCCAAATATGTACACGGTTCTGCCTAAACTTCATGAACTTGATCTATCTTATAAGTTGAGGCAAGGGATAGGATTGCAATACTTAGTCATAATTTCTTTTAAAAAATTAATTGTTCATGTACTATTATCTTTAACTATAGTTTATCAATTATTTTTTACCAGCTCCTGGCTTTAATTCAGGACTACTGCCAGAATTCCAGCAGATCTGGAGACAGATCGCAGCACGATGTGTAGAGCAGATTGATTCAAAAAGGAATGAGAACGCACAGAGCATCAATTCAGTTTCAAAATACAGCACGATTGGCCACCTGATGGTAAATCACATGACTGTATCAACATTGCATCACATCTGGGGACACAAGGTGTAAGTGTTCAGTTGGCCCAGAGATAAATGATGCCATGGGCCAAGAGAAGTTTATCTTGGAAGTGGAAAACCTCAGGACTGTCTCTGGCATCACATAGCCTTCTAGAAACTATAACCTTTTAATTTCCTTAAGTACTCAGCTATATTACAAGCAAAAAAATGTATCAAAATAAACAGCAAATCAACTTCAGAGTGGCAAAGTAACTTGTTGTTTATGTTATTCTGACTTTATACTTTGTTATACTGTGATCTCACAAATCCCATGAGATCATAGTTTTCCAATGATCTTGTGACAGCTTAGTTGCTCTGGGCTCTACTCCACCTCTTTTCAAAAATGGCCCCTATGGGCGAGGGCACCCTCTGCCAGGAGGAGCAAAAACCACAGCACACACAGAGCACTGCAGATATGGATTATGTGGAATTTTCGGGTGACACTGTTAAAATCTCTCCACTGCATTTTTAACTCACCTCAAATCTTTACGGTGGAAAGTGTTTGGAAAAAAGTTGGTGTTTTCAATCACTTTGTCAAACACCTACCCTCTGCCCCTGACACTTATTATACAGATTAAAAACAAATAAGTAGAAAAATAAGTATAGTCACTGATGGTTTTATTAGCTTTAGAAAGAAGAGGTATCAGTATTAGTTTAAGTCTGTTTCCAGAGAGCTCATTCAGCCAGAATTGGGTGTTATGCATTGATGGCTAACTCTGTGTGTGTGTGTGTGTGTGTGTGTGTGAGTGTGCGTCCATGTGGCTCTAGCTGTTCAGTGGTAATGTAATGAAGGCCATGGCTCCATTAGGACTCCCTTCCTGCAGAATCCCATCATACCACTCCCAGTGGGGAAGGAGAGAGAGATAGATAGGCAGGCGGACACAGAGATGCACAGACATAGAGACAAGGGGAAGAGACAGAGGAAAATGTCAAAAGGCTGCAGTGAAATCTGACCTCCTGGCACATCAGGATCAGAGTCTTGGGACCTGGGGTGGAGAGGAGGGTGGGGCAGAAAGGGAAAACAAGGGGAGGGTGGTATTTGGACAGCAGAGAAAACTAGGGTAAAGACTCAAACACTAATTTTAGAGCAGTAAGAGGTAGATCTGAAAAGGACTAAAAAGCATGACAGATATTGTCTCATCCAGAGTTCAAACTTCAGTTGAAATCAAACTGAGCCCCTGAGGTTTTAGATTTCAATTACAGCGTCAGACTGCAGTAGACATAAAATCCAGTCCTGAATTGATCTCTGCTCTCTCAGGGTTCCACTCTTTCTCCCTGAAAGTGAGCCTACACGGGGAGAGGGTTGACAAACGATGAGGCAGTCTCTCCTTGTTTTCAAATAGAGAGGAGCAGACAAGGCCGACTGCGGGGAGCTCTCGAACACCAAAACCAGAGCAGCGAGTGAATGCTCAGTGACACAGGTTCAGTGAGCCCAGAGACATGGACACACAGCCACTTGGCAAGAAAGAAGCTATTTTTCTCCAGGACAATCACGCGAGAGACGAGCAGTATTTTTAGACCCGCAACTAAGAGCCTCACATCTCACTGTGTCCCTTTGTCGCTTTCTCTTTTGTCTCACATACACTGATCTGTCATTTCTGTCTATCTCAGCTTCTAGCTCTATTCAAGTTTGGTTAAACTATCAAATCATGTTTCCCGTCACTCACACATCTTTGTCAGAGATCCTCCACATCCCTGAAGGTGTGTGTTTACCAAAATCCCTGTTTTTCACTTAATTATCATTGACATGTAGTCTTAACCAGAGCTATCTGTAGAGATTAGGATGTATTTGATATGTGCCAACACCTCATGGTAAACTGTTAAAAGCACTATCTAAAGAACTTAAGAATATTTTAATGTCCATTTAACTCAGGGTTATTTAGAGACAATGAAAGGGTTTATGTGTTAAAGGGGGCAGACAAGTAAATACAATTTGATCAACCTTGGGAATGATGAAATTTAACCATTAAAGTCAGGTAGAATGAGCTGTAGGGCAACTTTAGAGCCAAAAAACTACTTTACTGCCTTATAAACCTATGAGCAACAATTATCTTGATGGGATTTTACAGTAGTTTTAGCACTTGAATACTCGCACAACCTAATGAATGAATTAGGCCTGTGCTCAAGATATCAATATATCATCACACGCACCTTGCCGATACATGCATCAATACAGATTTTACGGAATCTATATGGCCATAGATGCTGTGACGGCAGTTTTAAAATAGCTATATTCCCATGGTGCAGTTAACCCAAAAGCCAGCAGATGGCAGCAGTCATAAAACTGTATGAAGCAGCGCACGCCTCACTCAACAACAACAGATTGATACTCAGACCAGCAACATGGTTCATCGTGTTTATCTACAGCCAACAGGCTAAAGCAGAGATGCTGAATTATTTGAAGATCCTGCAAACCCAGAGGGTCAGGAGTTGGTCGTGAGTCATGCAAGCTGTGAGAAGGTAAAGCACGGCAGCAACACGAGTCAAAGTCATTCTTACTAATGCAAGTGTGATTATAGTAAAGTGAAACCAGAGTATTATATGAAAAGATGGAAGACGGAAATTAGAAAGGGTGATTTTAGTTTATAAAGTTTAATATTACTGTATTCATATTTATTAATA
Source organism: Cheilinus undulatus (assembly GCF_018320785.1). Taxonomy (NCBI): domain Eukaryota; kingdom Metazoa; phylum Chordata; class Actinopteri; order Labriformes; family Labridae; genus Cheilinus; species Cheilinus undulatus. The sequence continues at coordinate 28,815,081 of NC_054868.1, read as the reverse complement.
GCTAAGTGATTATAATAGACAATTTAAATTTACTTAGGTCTCTGAGGATCTGAATTTAAGTGTTTTAAAGTGTAAGGAACTACGGCTGAAAAATTTGCAAAAATAATGTAGTTGGAATGTTTTTTCTCAATATTGTAAATGCAATTTAATATGCAATCATTTTTAGGTTCCTCATCTTATGTATTGTTCAAAAAAACAAGCAATACATTATTCTATATTACAACAAGCAGAATATTAAATAACCTAAACTAGGGATGAAAGATTTGGAAAAAAAGAAAAAAAAAATCTAATTGCATTTTTGGCTCATATAGCAAATTTGGTATTAATATACAATACAAGGGAATGTTCTTTTTTTATGTTACTCTTGTTTTGATTAAGAAAATCATATACATGAAGTGAAAAAGTAGGATTTTTGCAAACTTCTGTACTCTAACAAAGACACTTGAATGTATGCATAATGTATAGAACAAAAAATCTCTGCCACAAAAAAATATATTAAACAGGTATTTGACACATTTCAGGTTAAGGAAATATTGCACTGTCTGGGATTTGAAAATTGCATCAGGCCATATTGCGATTTAATCTAATTTGCGATTAATTGCCCAGCCCTATAAGGAACTTAACACTATACCTATGCTATCCTCGACAATAAAGAACAGCTGTTGTAGTGAATTCAGTATAGGAACCCTTTTTGCCAAAAGAAAGACTAATATAAGCCAAAAATAGATCTCTGATGTCTAAAACTCTGACTAAAAGTAAGTTTAGTTTTCATCAAGATGACTAAAACAAGACTAAAATGTAATTTAGTTTCCTTCAGACATTCAAAATTCATGATATTTTTCCTCAGTGTCCAAATCTGTCAAAACACGACATAAATGTGGCTCTTCTGCCTCTCAGCTGTAGGCAGGGAACCCAGATTTTGTGGGGTGCATAGAGACCACAAGCATAATTTGTTACCAGGTTTTAATTTATGTTTGGACTAAAAGTAAAGACTTCAATGTAAGGATCTTTGATTGATGAAAACTTGACTTAAATGTGTTTGAGACCCACCTCTTCTTTAAGAATGGCAGTTTGTTAATTTGTTCATCCTCACACTTTACATTGTGTGTTTTAAGGACTGAAGTTTTAGGTCTGAACAACATTTAAATATTGTTATCAAAATTGGAATTGCCTAAAATGTATTTGTAAATATCAGCATATCAGATATTGGCAAAATCCAGCATTGTGCATCCCTATTGTCTTCTTACTTTTATTAATTTTTGGTTAGACAACACAGGAAATCCACATGTAACACTGCACTTGTCAAAAGTATTGCATCTTTAAGCAAATTCAAATCTGCCTCTTAAGGTTTCCATCCATCTAGCCATCTCTATCTACATCGCTTATCCTGTTTGGGGCCATGGCAGGGCTGGAGCTGATCCCAGCTATCACTGGGGGAGAGGTAGAGTAAAATAAGGAACAACTACTCTTCCTGTGTGGACCCCAGGAAGAGTTGCTACTTCGGTAGTGAATAATGGGGATCCAAATAAATAAATCACAGGGGTGACATAGAGAGAACAACCTGGCATGCTCACATCTACGGCCAATACAGAGCTCACAGTTAACTTAATGAGCATGTCTTCAGATTGTAGGAGGAAGCCAGAGAACCTGGAGGGAACCCAAGTATGCATGGAGAGAACCTTGAAACTCCACACAGAAAGACCATGTCAGACCTGGCGATGGTTCTAACTACTGCATCACCGTGCAGCCCCCTCTTAAGGTCAGTTAATTGATGTGTTTTGAACAACTAAGAAAGAAATTACTTTTGTGCTTCCCAAAGTGTGGGCCAGGGCCCACAGCTGGGCCACAGAGATACTGTAGGTGGGCTGCAAGAGGTCATTTACAATAAATACAAATCATAAAAACTCATAAAATATGTCGCTCATAAAATACTTGACTATGTATTATTCTAAGGCTTAGAAGTAAAAAAAGCATCGGAAGAGGTTTTAACTTATGTCACCTTTTATCGTTTAATTTGTCTGATTGATAAAATCGGTGTCATGGTTTAACTGGTGTTGAGTTAACTAGTGACACTCTTATGCCCTAACTTCCTGGTTTTTAATAATTTATCAGTAAATTATACTAATACTACTTTGAAAGAGTTTGCTGGGCCACAAAGTACATCTACAGAGATAAATATTAGAAAATAAAATGTTAATAAATGAGCCACTAACATTTCTTTAACAGAATAAATGACAGTGGCTCATTAATCATACTGTCTGACCCCATAAATATCATTGTTAATGTGTCTTAAAGTGAAGCATTTACATTGAAATTCCCTGTTTATAAAATAAAAGGTGAATATTTGAGTCTCATGCTATGGTTGTACGAGGTTATTAGCGGGCCTCAGAAGCTTTTCAGGTTTTAAATTGACCAGCATCCTGAAGTTTGGGAAATGCTGAATTACTCTCTATAAGTGAAATATGAATATACACTAAGTCCAGATTCTGATGATCCTGCCTACGGTAGTTGGATCGTAGGGTCAAGTGTGGAAAACGCACCGAGAATGCTCTGCTGACTGCTGCGCCGATAGAGTAACATCTTTTGATAGAGGCAGTGTGACGGTGTGGGGCGGCATCTCCCTCACTGAAAAAATGAGGCTGGTCATCATTGGAGGTAATCTTAATGCAGAGAGATATCGAGATGAGATATCAGTGCAACCACTGCCAATCCCCTAGCTCCAAATAAACAGGTTTCCAGCAGTATAATATTTATTGCCAAGAAGAACTGTTATTACAAAGAAATAATTTAGGTTATATGAACAAGTAAAGACGTATGTATCAGATTAATATACCTATAATTAAACCTCTTGTGAAGATGTCAGCATTTACAGACTGTTCTTGGTTGGTATCTTCCTCATCCTCCTATCAACTAAAACTTTAATCAATAGGTAGTATACAACAGTAACCTGTGGTTGATTCTATTGGAACAATAAAAAGGCACTGTTAACACTGATATCATTATCTCTTATGATCTTCTGTATTTCTCTGTTTCAATATTCCAGCTGCACTTTTTTATCTAAATGTTTGCAGGTTCAACACCAGAATAAGGAAAATGCAAATAAAGCCTCATATGCATATGCCCACACCATCTGGACAAGAGATCTGATCAGAAAGAATAGGTGAGGGCTGACCGATCAGTTAGAGGAGGCTAACTCTTGTCATGACAAGGACAATATCATTCATCACCACTGCCATTGAAATCGATCAGTAGGGCTAAACACTAAAACACTACATCTAGGGATATAATATGGATCTGCACAGTAGTAAGACTCTTCCCCTGCACCACCTCTGAGCTTTAGATAGTATGCAAACCAAACAAACAGGAACCCACTCACTATCCCAAGCTACTTTGTGTCTTAATCATTCGGAAAACATTCATTCTCATGTGACTTATTTGGTATAAATCTGTGAAATTACATGTGAACCTCTTGGAATTTAGGGGTGTAGGAGTACAGGGAAAGTCTTGTTTTTTTTTTTTTTTTGCTGGATGTGGGTGAAAGGGATCACTTAAAATTTACCAGAAAACACAGAGTTCTGGCTGCCAAAAGTTGTATAAAAATAGAGAAAATACAACAACAGCTTGGACTTCAAAGGTAAGTGGGATGATTTTATAGTGGAAGTACAACTCTACTACCTTCTCTATAGCTGTCCACGACAAAAACACCACTTTGAGCAAGCATCTGTCCAATTTCAGCTGATGTATACTTTTTAGGATAAGAAGGATGTTGTCAAAGTACAAGATACTAATTAAAAGGGATGTTCGATACCACTTTTTTTCAGACCAATACCAGTACGAGTGCTCACTCTTGAGTACTCACCGATACCGAGTACCGATACCACTAGTACTTTTGATACATGCTACATGCTAACATGTTTTTTAACAGAGTCATGTACCTGTGGCATCACAGTCCTTACAATTGCGGCTCGAGAGGGAACTACATACTTCAACCTCTTTGTGCTTGTTCTCGTGTTTCACCCTGAGGTGTTTTAGCTGGTTACTGGTATTAAACAAACTACCCTTCGTACCACCTCTTGCAAGTTTTGCTCTGCAAAGTTTGGGTCGTCTTTGTTTACGTCAAAGTATTTCCAAGTCGGCGAAGTTTTGGTGAGAGGAACAGCCCTGTTTGCAGGTTCATTAGTGTCTGAACAGGACCTGACGCACATGATGATTCGCAGTGGTGTCAAACCGTGGCAGTGTAGCGCCAACTACTGGCGAGGAGGACTTACTCTACGTAAGATTTTTTTGCCTTGAGTATCGGTGGCTGGTATCGGCAGCCTTCACGAGTACTCGATACATCGAAATAAGGCCAGTATCGGCCTGATACCGATACCTGTATCGGTACTTGCCCATCCCTACTAATTAAGGAAGCAGTTGTGTGCAAAAACAAGCCTCAATAGGCTGACTGAAGTGTCAAGTGTAGGAGAAAAATGACAAATCAGCTGCTCTGTATGCTGTGTTTTTAAGCATGACTATTCAGATTTACATCACATTAAGTTAAACGCACAAACATTAGCTTTTTTTGTTGTTTTTATGTGGCAAATTGCATCCAAAGTATTTGAGCACAAAAGCCCCACCCTAAAAAGTGTGTGTCGATGTGTATGCATCTGTGTGTATATGTAGCACTTCAGTCCATTACTGAAATCACATTAGCCTGAGAGAGTGCACTGAAACAGGAAACAGCAATCTACCATCCCCTGACTCACTTTGACTATGCAAACCCATTACATGATCAAATATGGACAGTTAAACTTAATGTTTTTTTTTTTCAAATGTATGATTTACATGTTTCAATAAACAGACTTAAAAATAAAGCCAAATAAAGATAAAGTGATCACTGACATACAGCAGTGGGTTTCATTTATTGAAATGCAGTGCACGCTTACTAATAAATCTATCTGGTGAAGTTGTTTGGTAGAGGACAGAGGTGGAGGAAGAATTTCCTTTAGACAAGGACAGAAAGACTTACTGGAAAAGCAGCCTAGCCCTGAGAGAGCTTGTAGTGGAGTGGAGTGTACACACCAACACTAACATGGGATGTGCTATGCTAAAACAAAACAACACAACAAACCCTACAATAAGAATAAGGCAAAGAGATATATGAAATAGATTGCCTCACGTGATCTAATCAAAATACAGCTATTGTAACATGCCATGTGGGGTTTAAAGGTGAGTAAGACAACTCCTCCAAAGTCACCTTCTGATAAAAACAATAGTTCTGTCATAAGACACATCTAGAGCTATATATGAAGATGTAAACATTCCTCACTGCAGCCTGTACATTATAGCAACTAATGGAGTCAGTGCGAGTCTGCTGCTGTTTATTTTGACGGCCATAACAACTGGCACAACTGGCCTATTTTGGCATTACCACATTATCCTGAAGCTTACCACTTTAAGTCTATTATCAAAGCAGATGGTATGTTTAGCCTGAGGAGAAGCTTGTTCCTATCAGCAGCTAATTTGCAGCCAATTCAATGCAACATCTTAGAAAATACCAGTATGCCACATCGAGAGCTAAACCACGGCAACGCCTTTGACTGCTCTTCCTCAGCATCAGCAGCGGTGCGGGCTGCTCCTTACACGGCTGACTGGGCCAGTCAATGCGGAGAGCAGGCTGCGGACAGACACCCACCTGCCGTATTCGGTTCTGGTGCAGCGGTGGTGGAGGTCCACCCTCCGGGGATGTGTTGCTCGAAGAAGCCAGTTTCAGGTCACAGTTGGAGCCTCCGCCCCTGGAGCGACTTTCTTCAGGGGTACTTGACATTCTGTCTCGGGCTGGCCGCTGCTGTGGTAACTGGGGGTTCTTTCTGCCGGGTGCAAGGTGGATTTCTCTGCGGGCCTCAGAGTCCAGAAGGGTGGGCAGGGCCCGGGACCATTCTGCGGCTGCAGAGACAGGCTCTTATTAAACGTGACAATGTTTATCAGAAGGACTCTTCCAGTGTTAAACCAAAACGAGCGCTCCCTCCGTTCAGGGATGCTCACGGTGTCTTGCTGTATACTTGCGCGCGTGTGAGAGGGGGAATGTGAACGCGCGTCAGATGCGCTTCCCCGAAACTCCGCAGGATCTGTGCTGCCTTCACGTGAGCTCGGAAACTTGGTAAACATGCTGTGATTAGTATAATCAACGTAGCAAACCCCCATTTTCTTACATGAAACTGTTTACAAGGGGAAGTGAAGCGATATTTAAAGAGAAGTAACACTGTTGATAGGTCGTCGAGAATCGAAAGTGGCTAATTACTTATAGCATGCTAATGTATTATACTTTAAATACATTTAGTCATGTTTTGATAGCGTATTATAACACTTAAACCAATAGCGTTTGCTAAGACTAAGGCTCCTTATCAGTTTGTCATGTTTCTTAACTCTGAGAATAAAAGCCCCACGGTCAAAGTTTCAACCTATAATAAATAAAACAGGATGTGTAAAACTATTGTGAATGTACTAGGGTCAGTGAACGCAACGCCAAGCAGTAGTGAGCTCCTGTTTTGCTGTTGCCCCCACCTCTATGAGCTCCTTCTGCTGCAGCTTTCGATTCAGACAGAAAAGTTACCAGTGTGGTCCTTGATTAAATGAAAGCTGTACGGTTGTTTACATGGATCTGAGGCAAAGCAGCCTAGGCTCATTGTGTTGAGCTTACATAATTCAATCTCCCTCTTCCCTTACGCCCCCACTAAGGCCTGTATGTCTTTACTGAGCTGCGAATATAATTCAGGTTGACAGGACAACAAAATCGATAAGGATGTTTTGGAGACATATAAAAACCAGGCAGGACTTGTAGGAGGTGATGTGGAGAAACAGGTGTAAGAAACCGTGATGATCTTACAGAGCTTGTCATGAAGTTGACAGCTCGTGTTATACCAGGCCAGATAATATTTAAACGTATCCTTTCCTGAAATGGCCTCAGATGCCTACCATAAATAAGCTGAACTGATTTGACTTCTCATTGCAAAAGAAGGGAACGTGTTCAGGGGAGGTTTGTGACGACCAAAACACACAAGTGAGACTGATACAGTAGAAACATGAAGCTCACATCAGTATTATTTAGAAATTAATGTTGTCTCCAAACCGAGTTGAATGACTTGAATGAACAATAAACATACAATACTGTGCACAAGTTTTAGGCATGTTTGGGCCGAAATTTGAGGCTGAAGTAAGTCATGTAATGGCGAGTAAGCCCACCTGAGGGCCCCATTGGGCGGGAAGGAGGATTGACACAACCCGGGTCATGCTCTGGGTGTCTTTGCACATTACCAAGGGCATGGGAAAATAATCTGATGAAAACAAAACAAAAACCACAGCTTTAAGGCAGAGTTATGGGTAGATGTGGGGCTTAAACAGGGTACTGTTAGGGCGGGTAGGAGGGTTGCCATAACCCCCTGGTTGTCATGTGTATGTTCTAAGCACCTGAAAACTGTTGGTGGTTGCTGGGCGTACTACCAGCGGTGCAAAGGCCAGGACAAAAGAAATGCTGTTAATCTCGACCTTGGCTGCTGAGCGACACACGTGTCAAATGTATCGACTATGACTCTGACCACCCTCCCTCCTCTCGTCAGCCTGGGGTTGTGGAACATCAGGACCTGTGAAGAACCGTTACATGCACAAAACTTCTGCACAGTACTTTATAATCAAATATAATCTAGTTTATCAATTTGGATTCAGAAACTCTGTGAAGGCAATAAATGTGCTTATTTTTATTTTAGAGGAGTTACTGTGTGGCAGTATATTTAACTATACATTAAGTCAGTCTTAAACTAACCCTTGCAGGTTTGCCCTCTCAAAGTCTTTCCATCCTCAGGTTTTGAGCCCTGTATTTAATTGTACTTGCATGCCCCCTTTAGTACACCCAGGGCTCCCAGGGTTTCATTTCTCTTTGCATACATGCCACAGCCCATTGCGTATTATGCCACAGTAGTTTTAATGTTAAATAAAGCATATTCTCTGAGAAGCAATCAGTGTGACTTATTGCACACTGACAGCTGAGTCAGCTAAAGGACATGATGACTCAGCCAGTAAGTTAGGGATAAGTCCTTCACATATACAATATGAGATGCTCAGATTTTATGTACAAATACTGCCCTCTGTTTTCACTCACTAGTATGACACTTTATAAAGCCCTGAGATTACCATTTAAAGCAGTGGCTGGTGTAATGGTATGTTCCTGTCTACTTTGAGGATCTATATCTAAATATGACACTGTTTTAGAGATAAACCTAAGATACAATAATCAGACCTGGTTATTTTATATAAAAATACTTTATTAGACATCTACCTTTTACAAATAAGATATCATTGAACTGGCTTAAATCAATGACAGCAGCACCAAAACCACCAAGAAACGTGAACAATAACAAAAAACATAAGACATGGACAATGGTGGAGAAAAGTTTAAAAGCTTGAACTGATTTTTAATGAGTGAAATTGTGAGTCTTTTTTATCACGCAGAGAGCTGGTCCAGGTCATCATGGCTACGGTTGGAGAGGTGGGCCTCGAGAATTTCCCCAAACAAATTCCTCTTGAGCAAGTTGTAGGCCATGGGCAGAAGTTGCTTGATAACCTTGTGGAAATACTGCAGAGAGATGGATAACCATAGATAATTCTTTCATCCAGGCTAGGTTGGAAACAAAACCAATATAGGAAATGCTAGAACATAAATGTTTTAACTTAAATTGGTGCAATAAGCACCTGCAAAGCCAAGAGCACCTACAACAATGGGCATCTGTGAAACTACTGTGCAGATATGAAAATACTATAGTATTCATGAAGACATGCAGTTCTATAAAGGAAAATCATATCAAAGGGAACCATCAGGAGGAATTCATACAGCAGATGATCTAAAGTTCAGTATCTGAAAGCGTGGGCTGACATGCTTTTACTCTCTACTTAATAGCACTCACATGAGATCCGTAACAGAAGAGATCTATCCCTAGCTCATAACCCATGCCGTAGTCACACTCATCGTTGGCAAACTGAACAAAGGTGATCATCTCCTGCAGAGGTCCAAAGGCTTTCATGCGCTGTTCGTCATTCTTGGCTTCAGCGATTGCTTTGCAAATCTTTTTGAGACCAGCTGTATCAAAATGAAACAAAGATGCAGTTATCTCTCAACAATGTGGCAAGGAAAGGCAACTTTCATTAATGTAATGGTTTATTGACGTATACAGTCTATGACCTCACCGTCTGTTTCTGGTAATTCTCTGTAGCCCACATCATTTTTGTCTACTGGTACCACAATTCCAGCTGAGTGAAAAGTCTTGGTAACCACCTATAGTGAGAAAAAAAGTTATTTTTAAAGACACTAACATCAATTCAGCTCTATGAATTTTTGTCTGTTTTGAACATTAAGTTATACTTTTATGTGCTCAGCTTACCATATTATTACAGGTTTTTTTATTTGCTTTTTGATTTTTCAAGTTGTATAGACATGAAACTTAAATGGATTATAGTAATATATATATTTATATTGTCAAAATGGTTTAAAATACCTGTTCTATTTCAATCAAATACAGAATAATCTTATGTATTTTTTGACAAATTCAAGCAATAAATGATTCCATAAATAAGACCATGTGTATTGAAAACAATGAAATTATTTCCAAAGCAATTAATCCATAAGTAGCATGAATCTGAATATGGGGGTGCAGCAAGCTTTAAGCTATAAAGGAGGCGGCTGGGGTGGGGGAGGTGAGGCTGGCTATCAGCTGCTCACAGCTGGGGTATGACTTTCATGAAGTAATGCTAGGCTTCATCAGTTTTAGATAGAATGAGTTAACTATTTTTGCTCGTATTGCAAATGTGATGTCATTTGCTTTGTTTAAGGGCATTATATTTTATGTAACTCATTTTGATTTAGAAAAACATACATAAAACACAAAAAGGAGGATTTTTGTAAACCATTATAAAAAAACTGACACCTGAATGTTTGCATAATGTGCATAAAATCTCTGCAGCTGTAAAATATTGATTTATTAAACTGGTATTTTGACACATTTTAAGTTAAAGAAATATTGCAACTTCTGGGATTTGAAAATTGCAACAGGCCATATTGCCATTTAATTTAGTTTATGATTATTTGCCCAGCCCTAATCACCTCTACTTGAAACCTGCATGTATGAGCCTCGGTCTGCTGAAGCTGGCGTTACTTTTTGGGTTGTGGTGGCAAGTAAGGCCAAAATTAAATAACAAAAATATTGAAATTAGGTCACAATGTGTGTGTATGAAGGGAGTTCCCCTCTAATCGCTCATCCTTCTTGTTAAGGTACAAGTTTCTTTTGCAAATCTTTACAAATTTATCAGGTATCATAGCATTACTACCTGCAACTAAACTGAAGGGTTTTAGTTGTACCTGTGTACGTCTTCTTTACTAACAGATTCATTCGTAAAGTAAACATAGCTCTTAGTAGTGCTGAATTAAAACACTGGTGTTTTAACTTGCAATCTTAGGGACAAAGCAACACTTTTGGAAGCTACGTTACTAGTAAGTAAAAAAAAATAACAGCCAACTATTTGCGGTACCACGACTGCTACTTGTGTGCAGTTTACCTTCTTGTCTCTCTGCTTCATGCTTTTAGTCTTCTGCTCCAGAGAATAGCCCAGCTTCTCTGCCCTGTCTCTCAGCTGTGCCTCCAAGCTTTCCAGGTCTTCACCATCTGCTTTCTTGCTGCCTCTTTCTTTCCTTCTCTTCAACAGATACAAACTAAAGGAGGGAACACAAAACAATCCCTGATGTGAGTAAACAGTAAGGGCAGGACTTGAAATTTTGATAAAGCGTCATGAATTTGGGGTGGTTTTACTCACAGGACAGCAGCAAACAGATTATCCCCCATCTGTGTTATGGTGTAGCCTTTTTTTGCTTCATTTTCACCAACAAACGAAGGCAGGGAGTCTGGACTATCTCTGTAACATTTTTGGGAAACAAACAGTCTAGCAGAACTATTCCTGCTCATGCACATATGAAAATAATAGAACCAGCATGTAGCACCATCACTAGATCAGTCTAGTCCGAGGCTATGAACTGAAGATAAATCATGTAAATAATAGCAGTATCACTGGTCCTGCAATAAACTGTCAAAGTTAGCCACTTCAGAAAAATAAAGATGTGTTTCATACCTGTAATATCCAATGTGGTGCTGACTGTCTTCACTCCCCTGAAGGATTGTTTGAAACTCAGGTGGGTCATAAAAATACCTCCAGTGGAGGTAGAAGTTGGGCTGAGGGTTCTTACAGTTTTTATGAGCGCCAAACAGAATATCAAAAGGACCAACCAGCTGCAAACCCAGTGTATCTTTCAGAGCACCTGAGTGGATTAAATAAACACAGAGAGTACATTGGTGCTTGAATCGCTTGACAGACTTAAGTTAAATGGTTGAGTAAAGCTAAAGGTATAGTCAATGTGTGTGAATGCAACTGAAAAGAAAGTACAAAACTGAAATATTAAAAAATTTACAAGAGTAGTGATTATTTTTACAACTTTTCTTCAGTCGCTCATTTTAATCCAGAACTGATCTGATCACTGTCTAAGAAACAGTTAAAACCTGAGCAGGGACTAAGTCAAAGATGGAAAAGACCAGCACCTGCTTCACTGATGATTGGTGGCCAGAGTAGCGAGATCAGTTGAGTGATGCACCTAGCCTTTGTAAGCTTTGCATTTTCCTCCTTGTTGTCTCATGTTTATTACCTCACAGGCTGTACTGACTGTCACTGATAGTTCTTAATAACACTAAATGGAATAAAATATTGATGAAATTTACATTTTTAACATCTAAATTAAGTATTAGCTATCTACACTAATGCTAGTAAAAGAAAAAATAATAATAAGTGAAAGAAACCTAGAATTATAATGCAAAACTTTTATTTTTTTAATCGATGAACCAAACCCAAACGCTGAAAACCAAGTAAGAACCGAATAGTGGCCTCTGCAAACCGTTACGTCCTAAAGTGCCTGGTAAAAAAATATGTGGCAAAAAGTCTATGATGTGTTTTTATTTTGAAAGATGTGTGTTTAAATCTAAACCACCCCACTATTCATTTAGGAAAAAAGTAATCATGATTTAAAAATTTAAGAAATTTAGGTCAAAATTTGTTGTCAGGAGCTGGTGGGCCCTAGACCAGTCCAGGACCCCTGCTTTAAAGGATAGCTACTTGGCTGGCTGAAAAGTGGGTAGAAGATACAATGACATACGCTTCAAGGTGTAGCTACAATGCAAGGGTGTCTTTTTTGTTACAACTCCCTTTAATATTTTGAAATACAAATTTTAATAGTGAGGAATTTTTCTACATTTCTGATACACAGGACAAAATAATTATTGGATTGTCAGTGGCAATTGAAGTAGTATGTTAATGATGTTTATTGCTCAAAGTGCCTTTTACTGGTAGTGCTCATGCCCAAACCAACAACTCTGGATCAAATATAAACACATCACACTACACTGAAATCCATTCAGTTGTTTTTTCCAAACAAAGTTGTACTGTGTATTGCATCTGAAAATGTCATTCAGACTTCCTATTGGTCAAGTAAATGTGAATCTTTTCTCTTCACATACACACACAAAACCTGATTAAATATCAGATTAACCTTCTGTCCTACCAACTCCTGTTTGACAGGATACACAGTAAGTGGTGAAAGCTTACCACATGGGCTGTCAGGACAAAGCTCCTTGCAGAAGTCCCAGAAATGGTACAGGTCCTCTGGCATTTGAAGCTTGTACAGCTGCACTACTTCATCACGCTGCTCTGAATTTACGTTGGACAATGGCACTTCACTGGATTCATCCGTACGGGACTTTTTCACCTCTCCATTGTCAGTACTCTGTACCTATAATGTGTTGTCAGACATTTAACTGTTAACAAGAGCATTGCTGTTTTTTTTTTTTTTGTTTTTTTTTACACAAATGTTACAAAGGTATTTCTGCTTTGTAGACGAAGGACTTGGAAATTTGCTGATGTTCACAGAAGTTAGGCTCAGAATCAGCATAATCCAGAATCTAAACATCAACTCTCAGCATTATTTTCTCCAAGTCAGGTCCACTGGTAAAAGCTGAAGACAAATGGATGCAGAGCCTCTGAAAGGTCTAGGACCAAAGTATGGCAGAGGGAGAGCAAAAATAACAGATATCAATCCACGTGTATGGAAACAGTTTTAGAGATGGACACATGCAGGGCTAAATAATATTTGTAACATGTCTGGTAATGTTCTAACAAAACAAATACTTCATACCCTTATACCTTATATACAAATTTCATCCACCTTTATTAGGAAATAAAAATACTCAAGTATAAATTAACATTACATAATATAGATTTCCAGTTTGAAGAGCAGTACTGCCTAAACTGACCATCATAGCTCTGATTATAACATGTTCTGGTTTTAGTGCTTGCATGTATTCATAACGAGGCTCTGACAGTTTTCTGTATTTGCATTCGACAAAGGATGATAGCTTCAAGAGAACAACAACATTACTCTGTGCCTCTTACATAAATTACGGCTCGAGGTCTTCCTTAACATTTGCTTGGTGACTTTGCTAACAACTATTAGCACTTTAGACACTGATTTATTGCCTTTGTTGTAGAATTAAATCAAGAACTGTAGCAGACTAACCCTGGCTTACTGACTGTCACTTATGATTAAAAATACACCCGTTGGGACATTACAGTAGCGCTGCTAGCTTGAGTAACCCAATAAACATCGAAACATCATGATAACCTAGCGGTGAACATGCATGGAAAGGCTGCTTTTGTGATTCAGGCAGCGGTGTTGCTGCCATGTTGTCGTATGACCACTGCTGCTCAGACAGCGTGCTAAACACTCCTGCCCACAGCATTTAACTGAAGATGCTGTTATCACTGCAACCACACGAAACAAAGTTTTGTATCTCGTAATGTCGACTAAAACTCAAATCTCTGAAGCCGAAATGAAGGGCTCGAAACAATGTAAAATTACCTGACTGGATTTGGGTTTTCTTTTTGCGCGCCCTGTCATTTTCTTCCTCTTGTCTCCCCGATGGCGTCTTCTTCTGCGGACTGGATCAGGCGACAACAATGTGACGTTAAAGCGCGCCAACGCCCCCCAGAGGCCGAAGTGGCTGATTGCAGAGGCCATATTCACATATCCTTGCCACTTTGGCCATCTCACCATTACACTTAGGGACTGTGATGATATTGTATTCAAAAACTTGCACTTTAATATGGAATCAGCCCTTTTTTGGAACTTTATCAGCCTCCAATCTTCTTGAAAGGCTTTACAAAATATTTTCTACACGGTGTTTTTGTGGGACTTTGTGCCCATTCAATCTGAAGAGCATTTATGAGGTCCAACCTATACCAACAATGGACAATAAGGTCTGGCTTGCAATCTCCGTTCCAGTTCATCCCAAAGGTGCTTGATCGGGTTGAGGTCAGGTCTCGGTGTGGGCCAGTCAAGTCCAACTCATCAAACCATGTCTTTATAGTACTTGCTTTGTGCTCTGAGGCACAGTCATGTTGGAATGATAAGTAGTCTTCTCCAAACTGTTACCACAAAGTTGGAAGCTTAACATTGTCCAAAATGTCTTGGTATGCTGGAACATTAAAATTGCCCATCACTGGAGATAGAGGGCTTAGCCCAGACCCTGTAAAACAGGTCCATACCGTTATCCCTCCTCCATCAAACTTTCACAGTTGCCTGCCATACAGAGAGACGTGATTGGTCAGTCTGTAGAACACATTTCCACTGCTCCACAGTCCAGTGTTGGTGTGCTTTACACCACTTTGTCTGACGCTTGGATTGGATTTGGTGATGTGAGGCTTGCATTTGAAACCCAACCCAGTTTTTGTGCTTCTATTAATCCCAGTGAAGGTTCAGAACTCTATAGCTGGAATCAGCCGAGCATTGGCAACTTTTATGCACCATGCGCCTTAGCATTCATTGACTGCATTCTGTAATTTTATGTGGTCCTCCACTTTGTGGCTGCGTTTCTGTTGTTCCTAATTGCTTCCATTTTCTGATAATATCACTTAAAGTAGACTGTGGAATATCCAGCAGGGATTAAATTAAACTGTCTTATTGTAAAAATGGCATCCATCACAGTACCACACTTGTAGTCACTGAGCTCTTAGCTAAGAGCAACCTATTTTGTATCTGAAATGTTTGCAAATGGAGACTGCATGGCTGGGTGCTTGATTTTACATACCTGTGGCAATGGGTCTGATTGGAACACCTTGAACTCAACAATTGACAGGTATGGCCAAATACTTTAGTCCATATAGTGCATCTCCCTTGAGGCAAAAAGTAGTCACTAATGACAACATTTTAAGAAATGTTAGGAGTTATGAGAAGGACTTCTAGGAGGTTAATGGGTTTTGAAAGCAGGGGACAAAATTGAGAATGTGATGCCAACACTGAATAAAGAATATTCTTTCAGTCAAAGCTGGCTGAACAGAAAAAAAAAAAACTTTTTAGATATCAATCCATTTTGGACTCTCTTTAGTGTAAAGAAATTCATGTGGTCCATTTCATAAGTGTATCTAACCACTGATCAAGCCCCTTAATATACTTACAGAACTTTTTTTTTAAAGTCAGCCATTCACAGCTTTCAAAGGAATGTGTCATACCAAGCTCCTCACAAACAAGTTGCTGTCCTTTCCTTGCTTAGAGTAGTTTTGAGATGGTTCCTAAATACTCCTTGGTAGGATTTTTTTTTAGCTCAGCTAACACAAGACACATAAGAAACAACTCAAGGTAAATAGCAGTTATCTAAGATAAGACATTTTATTCCTTTATGACAGTGTTGACAGCAGCAATTCACCAAAAGTTACCTTCTGGTTTGATCTGCAACATGTTTTGCATATACACAAACACATCCTTATGCTTTTGAACATCTTAATAAGTATTCATTACAGAGTGCAGAAAACAGTAGTAACTGTAACATTGCTTACATGAATACTGTACACAAATGCTCCATTAACTTATTTGGTAGACAAAGCTCTGGTATCTGGGTATTGGGTTTGATTAAACAATGTCCAAAAACAACAGATGTAGGTATGTACATCAATTAAGGTATGTCTTCATCATCTCCCATCCAGTCTACTCCTCTGTCCGTGGCTTTTCCTCATCACTTTCATGTGCTTCCAGGGTAATGCTACAAAAACTACTTTCACTATCTTCTTCTGCTTCCTTAGCAAGCTGTAGCCAGTTTTCTCTGTTCTTTTTGCATCCAATCAGCAGAGGGGAGCAAGCATCAAACAGTGTTGATACAGCCTGTGGGAAACATGGTGGAACAGTGAGATGACTGGAAAGTCATGACGGATTAGAGCAGATCAGAGCAGATGCAGCCATATGCTTGCAACAGACTGCATACGTCAACATATAAAGGAAAATCTGCTGAAATAACACACCTTGTAGAGTGGGTAGCAGACGTCATCAATGTATTCAACTTGCAGGTATGGGAGATGAGTGCTGTTTTCTCTGTTCATTATGCCCTGGGAGGCAAGAGAGAACACAAGTTGTAATAAGTGGACTATTGCACATGAGATTACACTAACTCTTATCAATAAAATTATATGCAGTCTTATTCTGCTTTTGAATTGGAGCCAAAGCGGCAGTAAACGCCCTTAAAAGGTGGGAACAGCATTCAGGATCTTCTGATTCAGTGCCTACAAAAAAGTATTCATCCATTTGGATATTTTACCCTTTCACTGATTTTATAAATCAATCATGTTCAATATATTTGGCTTTTAAAAAATGACAAAAAAAACTCTTAAATGCAAAAGTGAGGACAGATTTCTATAAATTAATGTGATTTGAATAAAATATGTAAAATAAGTAAAATAAGTAAAATCAGTAACTGCGTAAATATTCACCCCCTTTAAAGCAACTGACCTAATTCAACAGAGGTCCAGCCAACTGGTGCTGGTAGTCTCACAGTTAGTGAAATAGGGATCGCAGTGAATTAGTCTCAAGTGATTGCAGAGAGTGTGTGTAACCTAGCAAAGCAGATGGATATGTCCATTTCTGTGTTTCTCACTGGTGAATCCATCTTGCAAAGCTCCCATCTGAACCGTTTGGGCCCAGTTAGAAAGTAACAGGACCAATCAGCGACAAGCGGCAGTACTTTCCAGTGCAGGGGAGTCGTGATGTATGCAAGCAGCCACACTTAGGCTGTTGCAGATATGGTGTAAGACATTAGCGTGGATGCTGCTAAAAATGCCAATTTTTTTAAACTTCTTTTTATTTGGATTTTGTGTTTTCAAAATACAGAAAATGATATACAAATGTATGGTTACACACATTCTATTATTTTGAAAATAATAACAATAATAATAAAAAAAATATACATATGATAAAATAATAAAAATAAAATACAATAAAATAAGATTGTCATGTTACATCACTTCTTTCAGTCATTCTCTCCTTCATGGGTTTGCCTTGTTAAAATACTCCATAAAAGGTTGCCATATAGAGTAAAATGTGTTCCTCCTCTCTTAATGAATATTTTATTTTTTCTAACTGTAAGTATCGCCTTACTTCATTTAATAAAGCTGCATGTGTTGGGGGTTTTCTCTGTTTCCAATTTAACAAGATCAGTCTTCTTGCTAACAGTGTCACATACCAAATCATGTTGTTTTGGTTACTTGAGAGCTGTACAGTAGTAGGTTTCACTCCAAACAGTGCTAGCACTGGACCAGGTAAGATCTGTTTCTGTAAGAACTCAGATAAAGTTTGAAATACCTTATTCCAATAATCAACAATTCGTGGGCAACCCCAGAACATATGGGCTAATGAAACTGGACCTTGTCCACAAAAGTCACAGGATGGACTCACTGAAGAAAACATTTTGGAGAGTTTCAGTTTGGACAAGAGCAGTCTGTGTAGTATTTTAAATTGCAGAAGCCCATGTTTTATGCATACAGATAAGTAGTGCAAATTGTCCTGGGCCTCTGTCCGTTGGTTGTCCAAGATTTCCAATCCTAGAGCCTCCTGCCAGGCTTCTCTTAGATGATCCAGTGCAGCTGTACAGTCTATTTGAAACAAAGTGTCATGTATCTTGGATATAGATCCTTTTTTTAATGGGTTGGACTGGACTGGAAAATGTTTTCTTTTCAGATACCAGATTTTTACTGACTGAGAGACTACTACATTCCTGACTTTTAAGTCAGAGATAGGTAGGGATGAGTAGACCATTGCTCTGTTTTATCAGAACTTGACGTCATTTCTTCGTTAAAAGAAGAACAAAGAACAGCATTGAGTTGTTTTCTTTTCAAAAACGACAAAAGTCATATACTGACATGTCTAAAGTTTCCAAGGTGTTATGCAGTTCTCTATGGATTTACTCCTCGGTAGCTGCTACGTCACATGTTTTGTTGCTCTAAATGGCCTGTAGAGATAACAGATGTAGCAGACAGAACGTTCATCCAACTACCCTCCGAGTTTTTTTTTTTCAAAGCCTCTGCCCTTTCCCAAATGCTATGTATGAGATGTTTTCCAGACGGATGTGTGAAACAATTCCATCTGGCGTGTCAGGTTAACCTGTATCTGGATGGACCAGTCAATGGTTAATCAGTATTCATGGCTACCACTACACCATGAGGATGAAAGAACAGCCCCAACAAGTCAGAGAAAATGTTATTCTAAAGTATAAGTCAGGGGATGGATACAAAAAATTCAATGTACTCAACATCCTCCAGAGTTTAGTTAAACCCATCATCAAGAAATAGAAGGAATATGGCACATGTGTAAATCTACCTGGATCAGGCTGTCCTCACAAACTGAGTGACCGTGCACAAAGGGGAGTTAGAGAGACCACCAAGACATCTATGACTACTCTGAAGGAGTTACAAGCTTCAGCAGCTGAGATGAGAGAGACTCTGCATACATCAGCTGCTGCTCAGGTTCTTCAACAGACAAAGCTTATGGCAAAGAGAAAGCCACTGTTGAAGAAAACTTGTACCAAATCTCAACAAGAGTTTGCCTAAAGGCATGTGGGAGACACCATGGTCAAGTGGAAGAGAGTTCTTTAGTCTAATGAGACCAAAATGGTGCTTTTTGGCCATTAGACAAGATGCTTATTTGGAAAAAAAACAAACACTGCACATCCCTACAAAAACACCATCCCTACTGCGAAGCACAGTGGTAGTAGCATCATGCTGTGGGGATGCTTTTCAGCTGCTGGCCCTTAAAGTCTTACAAAGGTAGAGGGTAAAATGAACACAACAATATATGGGGAAATCCTGGAGGACAATCTTATTCAGGCCGCAAGAGAACCATGGCTTGGGGGAAGAATTATATTTTTGTAATACAACGACCCCAAGCATACAGCAAACAATACATTGAAACAGTTTGATGAAAACAAGGTGCATGTTCTGGAGTGGAAGAGTCAAAGCCCAGACCTCAATCCAATGGAGAATCTGTGGCAGGACTTGATCAGTTTTGCAAAGAAGAATGGAGTAAAATTTTAGTGTCCAGATGTGCAAGCCTGATCGAGACCTATCCACACCGACTCAGTGCTATGATTACAGTCAAATGTGTATCTACTAAATTGGGGTGAATATTTTTGCATTCACTTGTTTTACATTAGACATTATAATTTAACTGACGTTATTTTGTAAAAATATGTTTTTACTTTGATAATATAAAGGATTTTTTGCTTTTCTGTTCAAAAAGTCTAATCATATTTACCATGGTTTATTTATATAATCAATAAAAGGGTAAAACATGAAGAGGGGTGAATACTTTTTTATAGGCACTGTAATAGTAGTGGATCCCTTCAACAAAAACAGAAAATATAAAAGCCAAAATACTGCCAGCACTACTTACCACAGGCTTGATTTTGAACTCTTCTTTCTCTTTGTCTCCTTGTGCAAAGAACTCCATGGCAACGAGGTTGGCAATCTATTTAAAGAGAGAGGTTAGGGTTGCTCTGAACTCAAAATGATTGATGGTTTAAGCATGAAGAAAGAAAAAGTGGGACCTACCCTTTTTTGTTCAGGCCAAGGCTTTGTGATAGCAGAGAGGTCACTGGCTGTCATTAACATGGACCTGAGGCATGGAATACAAATCTCTTAGGAACAGCGCTTTGACTACTTCATCATTTATTATCATCATCATATTATTATTATCATTATTATTTCTACTCTTACCTCAATAGATCTCTTTGTTTCTCACTTCTCCAGGTAACTTTACCTTTCTTAGTGAGACAAAAAAAGTCTTTTCTTCTCCTAACAAGAATAAAAACAAGGATGTTAGAGAGTGAACAAGACATGCACAAGGGTAAACCTGCATCTTATTTGACATTTTTATGTTTACACGTACTCCATGTAGACTGTCAGGTCAGTGGCGAGGATCGCCCTTTTGATCATTTGTAGTACAGATCTGTGGTCTTCTGCAGAGAGGCCGCTGAGAATCTGACACCCCTGAAATAGGGAGGGAGAGAGTAAAATGAACAAATGTCTAAATGCAAACAATGCTGCAGAACAGAAAGTGTTATTAAAGCAGGATACTTTTTTATTTTTATCATTATAAATTGACAAAAAGCCATAAACATCAATTAGTCATGCTAAGTATTTCCCATGTAGCCCAACTAACGACTGAATCTTTGCTATGACAATGTATGAACATGACTGTAGTGTAAATGCATAGAGGCATAGTCCAATTAAGTGTGATGAATGATGAAAAGAGCAGGAGTTCAAGATGATTTATGAGTAGTTCGATCATATGAAACAGGTGGCTTGGACTACATGTGGGCATGTATACACAGGTGACTCTCACAGTAATAAATGAGATGAGATGAAATGAATGAGGGTGTGTGTAGATGAGACCTACAGCGTTGTTTAGGATGAAGAGGCACAGGTTGTAGTGATGGTTTTCAAGAGAAGAGTGTCCATAAAGCTGAGCTAAAGGCTGCTGACTCCTGAGAAAGAGAGAGAGAGAGAGAGAAATAATATTGGCTTGGAATAGAAAGGTGATGGCTAACAATTGAAATGATAATAGAGAGACAAGAAAGAATAAATGGAACTAAAATTGCAAACCAATTTAGGACTAAAAATGATAAAAGAATAGGGAGTTGTTTTTACCTTTCAATGTAAGAATTGCTGACTCCTCTGTGGTCAAGATCATGACTCAGAGTGGATATCATCAACGCTAAAATCTCTAGGCGGGAAAAAATGGTCTAAAATCCAAACAGAAAGAGATGAACGAAGAGAGAAAGAGAAAGAGAGAGGGAGAGAAATAAAGTGGGGATGAAACAGAGATAGAAATTAAAAATAATTCAATAATATTTTACATGAAAACCTGTTGATGTAATTGTTTTATCTGTAAATGTTCTTCTCTTAATGCAAAACACAGAGTAATCCAAAAGGATAGCTAGTTCTAAAAAGAGACAGAGAAAGAATGAGGAGGGAGAGAAAGACAGGGAGACAAAAATAAAAGAGCAGCAGAGGTCACCAAGGTTGAGCTCCAGACTGTTGTTTAATCCCCTTTATAAAAAACTTAAGAGGTTTTAAGGAGTTATAAACTTAATCTTGTTTAAAATAATTGAAACTGTACAGTAGATTAGATTCAGCAGCCGTTTTAATGTACAAAAATAACATAGCATTATGTTGGCTCCACATAGTTTATAGTTGAGTGGTCACTCATGATAAGCAAACGCCTTGTTTAGACAATGCATCAACAGGGATTTGAATCCAATTTTGGCACTTGGATAACAAGTGTTAATCTTTAATGCTTTGTATGGACATACCTAAATGCGTACCAAAGCGATTTGATATCTGATAGCTCAGACTGCATACAGGGGTGGTCTGGGTGCCTTCATCAGGACTGGACTGGTTGTGTAGACAATGAGAACTGGCACGCATTGAAGGCTGCCCCATCAACTCATGTGCTGTATTCTGGTAGTAAACAAAACCTTTATTTATGCCTGTCCAGCCTTGCTCAGAGGAATGGGATTTGCAGTTCTTTAAAGAGAAACAGGCTTTTTGGCTCAGCTCAGCAATAACAGCTGTTCTTTTGACTTCAAATGGCTCTTTATTTTATACTATATTGCCTTTTTGTAAATCATTAAAGTGACAACAAAAATAATCAAAAGGAACCAGTTCTTAGAATTAGCTCACCTGTGAACAACACATCCTGACTCCCTCATGTTTTATCATCTCCAATTGAGCTGTCATTTCAATCTAACCAGTAGCCCTCAAGATTGATTTATCGAATAGAACCGTAAAATCAGGAATATAAATTGCTCCAGTATATCATCTGTGTTTAGAATCTCCTAAGGGGAGCAAGACTTAAACTGTGCTCCCACATGTTTCCACTTCATCCAGCAAAGTCTCTATTTTTCAGTTTTTGTACAAAATAAATGGGATAAATTTTTACAGCCACAGTGTGTGACAGTGGCAGCTGTGATATTTCATCACTTTGTACTGGCATATAAATCTCCCTGGTGTATAAGATGTAGCCAATTTTTTAGATGAAAAAAGGGTATCAAAAGTGTGGCTTATGTATATCTCAGCATCTTTGTTTTTTAAGATGTGTTTTGGGGGATTTTATGCCTTTTTTAGAATGGGCAATGGAAAGAGTCAGGAACAGGGATGAGAGAGAGGGGAATGAAATGCTGGAAAGGAACCACAGGATGAACCTGAACCCAGCCTGCCTGTGTACATGGGGCACGACCTAACCCCAAGGCCATCTGTGCTTCCTTTCATGTCATTTAAAAGCATGTTTGTAA
Organism: Cheilinus undulatus; assembly: GCF_018320785.1. Lineage (NCBI taxonomy): Eukaryota > Metazoa > Chordata > Actinopteri > Labriformes > Labridae > Cheilinus > Cheilinus undulatus. The sequence goes on along the minus strand of NC_054868.1, from coordinate 28,792,351 downwards.
TAAAATAAAGGAGAAAAGCTGTTAAAGAGGTACAGCTAGCCTCTTTGCTTGTGGCTAATTCACCCCAATCCAAGCCAACGCCAGAGAGAAATTACACACAGAAATTATGTCAGAAATGTTGTTTACATCAGAGGCAGATAAGTGAGTTCTGATAGCAAGTTGTTACTGAAGATGGGTTGTTAAAGCATATTGTGGACCTATGAGCTGAAGAACAGTTATTTGGTATTGCAATGCCCAAACTGGATCTTTAATACATCAGAATGTGTTGTCTGGACAACCCTAAATTAGCTCATATGATCACACATGTCCATACCCATATAGTTTTCAGAGAAACACACCAGCAACAAATTGACAAGCTGTAAATTTTGCAAACAATCTCAAATTAAGTCACAAAACTGTGCTGGATGAGGAGGAAAGCCATAGTGAAGTAGAGAATACTACACCACAAAGCCAAAATGAATGTAGGGAGAGCATGTTCACTGACTGGCAGTCATTAGCCATCATCATTTTCCCAACTAGTCGGGCACTTTAAACTCAAAACAAATATTTACTTCATCACATGGATAGTTTTCACTCACCCTTGAGAGATGTGGGAATTTCATTTAAAAAATGTCAGTATGTTATAGTAAAGGATTTATGTGTTGAAATGGTCTTAATCAGGGTCTTTTACTACATATAAAACTTTATATTGTTAGTGTTTGTACTAACCTGAAGTTGGTCCGTGGCCATGAGAATAGCAAACATGCTCTGGGCAGTGCTAAGCGCATGGCTCCAGTTGTGATAAGGCACGCTGTTCCTGTAACCACGTCTCACAGTCAGGACCCACTGACAGAGACTCTGAAGAAACAAGACATGTGCAAGTGTTTAATTTTAAACATGATCCGATTTTATATAGACCATTTCTGATTGGCTAAATCCATAATGCTGAAGTCAATGATAAAGCGACAGTCTTATTAATCTGTACTTATGAGATGGTTGTTTCAGGCTGGTCAGTTACCTTGTAATCAATGTTGAAATCTTGCACCAAATTGAGGTCAAGAAACATACGAACGGTGGCCTGTGAGGTCATATCTTCTGGCTGACCAAAATCAGAGAAATGGAAATCCAGAATATTCAATGATTCAGCAGAAGGAATTGAGGCCTCCTGTAAAAAATATAAAAAATACATAAAGATAATCATTAACAGGAAAAAAAAACACAAAGGACGTCTCATCTCTTTGCTTTTTTTCCCCAGCACCTTTGCTACTCAAAGGCAGTGATAGCCACTCACATGAAGAGATTTAAGTTTATCAAGCATTACTTGTATATTTCAATTAAAGCCAATTAATCTGACATGCACAAATAAACTTAAGGGTTATTCCAGGACTGCTGACTGTCTCACAGAAACGTAACAGATTAGTGAAGGGTGATATAAGGTGGCTTGGAAAAACATCAATATGAAAGACGATTGTGATAAAGAAAGAAAATTAAGAAAACTAAGAAGGAAAAGTGAATGTTTTTCCTTTATTAGTGTACAGCAGATCCAGGTGCTGCAGAAAAAATGCTCTTATCTCAAAAGGAAAGTAAATAATTACCTGCAATACTTGGACTTCCTGCTCTGCTGCTGTGATGTGATAGGCAAGAACCTGTTGTGAAAAAAAACAAACAAAAAACAAAGCACAACATTTTGAGTTCTCAACTTCTGAAGAGTGTGAGGTTTAAGACACGAGAAGAATAAAAGGATCACCTACCTCCTGTGTGACCTCAATACTGGCCCTCCGCTCCTCGGTTATCTGCACAGCCTGAGCGTACTGCAGAGCCAGGCCGCAGTACACCGCCAGGTCCTCTAGTAGGCGCTCATCATATCTGTTAAAGGCTTCAAACTCGTCTGAGTCTCTGCACTTTTTGCTTGTTAGCTGGCACACCGCTGTATGACAAAGATAAGGAATAAAAAAAAAAAGACAACTCTTCATACTGAAGAATTTGCCGTTTTCCTCTGAAGTAATGCTCAGAGAGAGAATCACTAACACATTTATAAAGTTTTACTGTTACTGTACCAAGGAGGCAAATTGAGTGAACTGGAATTTTGACAAATCACTTCTCTTTAAATCAGCAAATGAAAAACTGGGGGGAATGCATCACTAATAAACAGATGGTTAATGTGATCAGATGCACCAACCTAGGCCTGCTGAGGGAACTACAGTGTTTTATTGATTTATAGCATGAATACTGCACTTAGGATGACAGGGGTAATGTGATAACAAAAATGGATAAAATACTTTACATTTCATGAATGATGATTGTCACTTTTTGTCTGTTCACTTACCTCTTTTGTTGTTTTTTCCTTACTATAATAGTTATTTTTATCTACTGGAGAAACTATTTTATTATTTACTTATTTAAAAAAAAAATTGAATCCACCTAATTTCTAGCTCCCATTAATATTCTGCATAAAATATGGGCGCGACTTCCAGTAGCTTTTTTTTCTTAATGGAACTTAGCACAGTAATGAGGTGCTTAGCCTGATATCATAGTGATTTGGAGATTAAAATATGGAAATGTCGTCTCTTACAACTCAAACAGGATAATATTACTATTCCTCCACTTTATACTGGAGAGGACAAAATGAAGAAATTACCTCAGATAATGTACAAAAGCATACTTCGCTAACTTTATTAGCTCTGTATCAGTATTTGCTTAGCAATGGGGATGATTGTGTCTAGTTATAGATTTGTGAGTCTTATACTTAAAAGAGACAAAGACCCCAGTCAGAACTTTAACATTTCTCTCTTTAGTTTGTAGGTTTGCTGAAATTCTTATTTCACCATGTAGTCCTTTTGTAAATGTTTGAATATAAATATCTTTGACTAAGTCAGTCAACTCTTCAGTGTGGTAAATCTCCATTTCAGCATTAAGATTTAAATTAATACCCCATCTATAATGCATACAGATATTGAACAGCATGTTTAAAACAGCACTGTTGGAGACAGGTTCTAGTACCACAAAAATAAGCAACAGGTAGCCTACTGGCCATTACAGAGAATTTACTTTATAACTTTAAGCTTAGAATAGCATTAAGCTTGATGCCTGACTTAAAAAATGATGCAGTTCCTGCTAAATTAAGATGAATGCCTTTCAAAACACCTACTGTTGGCTTAGTCACTTTAGTACGTCAAATGAAGATATTATCATTACTTTATTGGAAGTTCCACCGACATTTGCAGCTACAGTGAACCTCCCAGGAATAAGATGGATAACATTGTAAAAAGGAAAAAACTAGAATATGTCTGTGCTTAACTTTGCTCATGAAACGCAAAGCTATAAAACAGAAAACTTGAGGGATACCTGGCATGTCCTCAGGCTATATTATATGGATAAAACAATATTCTTCTATCTCAAAACTCATAGCTATTGTTGCACCACATTTCATGTTAGTTTTCCAACACTACCATGAAACAATACAGTTTAAAAGTGTAAAACAACAAAATAGAAATAGCTAATGCTAATATTAGCAAGCTAGCTTCTGTTAGTATATTATACTACAGTATGCTTCAATGCAGGGCACACAGCACTAATCTTGACATAATAGTGTTGTCTGAAATTTCACAGCTATTTTCACTTACTGGAAGTGACAACAGTTCAATCACCTCTTCTTTTCTACTTCTTTTTTGACAGTGAGTTGTACACAGACATTAGGTGATTACCACTCAAACTTCACAGCTATTATATATTTATTTAACATGTAATTTATTATTCTGTCAGAGAAGTTAAATTACTTTGCCTCAACAGCCTTATGCCTGATTAAAATGTGCTGACATTGCTAGCGGCATGCTTGCTAGTAGCTCTTAAGCTAGCTAGTGTACATTTCCACTCTCTATTCTCAGACATTATTGAGTGGGCTTACACTGCATTTAAGTATTCTTCTCAGTGTGAATGCACTTATTCACACATAATATTATGTGTTTAATACAGCAATATGAAATTTGGAACATACTTATTGTTAGTTAATTGTCACATAAGCTAAGAAGAGATGTATGCTAACCAAAGCTGCTATTACTTGGTTGTTGGTTGCTTACCAATGAAGTAAAGAAGCAAAACATAAAGAAAATGGCCAGCGCTTGAATATAGTCATTTAATATAAAGCTTCAACACGTGTATAAACTCCTCTCTGTTTGAATGATTACAGAGGGGAAGGATAGTTGTGTGTTACGATAACAGTAGTGTCTTGTGTCTGGCATATGATTTAGTAGTTTTAGTGGAGTAAAGTAAACATTTACCTAATGCTCTTAATCAAACTATTTGCAGGGTCAGTTCCCTTTTCAGGTAGTGAACATCCTTTTTTGTTTGCTTAGCATGAATGATGAGACAGTAGACTGTAGAAGCCTCAAGTGAGAGTAACTGAGTTTAATAAATAACACATGAAGCCATTGCTATGGAAGGAAGTCTTACCAATCACATCTTCAGACCTCTCATTTCTCACAGGGCAGCAGATCAAACTCTTCATTGATCCCTCACAACTCTCCACTATATTAAGTGTTTCCATAGTACACAAAGTTTGAAGGGCATGTGATTGGTCAATATCACTGATGTCCCGCTGCCTGAAAAATGACATGGAACCATTTAAATAAGGTAGATTGTTAGATGCAGAAAGTATCACTTGGTTTAAGATAATAAGCAAGATCACAAAGCTTTTATTCTAAATATCTACTAACATGGCCAAAAAGGTACAAATAAGTCATCAGTCAAGACTGTAAATTACCTCCGGTAGATCTGGCAGGTTGATCCAAGCTCCTCACACTCCAGGTGGATCACTCTGGAGAATGAATCCTAAAAAGGACAGAACATACGTCACATTTGGAATAAAACATATGATGCGTTTTTGTGCATATAAAATATTCAAAAAAGATAACACACCTTGTCTTGATCGTTGGGGATGAAGATTGTGCAGTACTGAGCACGGGTGAAGGGCATGATGGTGGCAGCCATCTTACTCAGCATAACTTCAAAAGAATGATGCTCCTTTGACAATACCTGTGCCATCTCTATCAGGGCCTGACATAATAAACAATGATTATGCACAAATGAATGTACATGGCTTACATCTATATACAAAAACACCTAGAATCAAACAGACTTTATACTGTTCCCTTGTGTTGTTACCTGACTTCGTTTGGCCTCCTGTCTTGAGCTCTCATACAGCTGGACATTATCCAGAACCATCCCCAACACATCCATATGATTGGATAGCACCTGGTAAAAGTGGGGAAAGAGATCAATTAACAAAGTAAATCATGTTTGTATAAGTGCAGGTTCAACTGTTTCATTGTGAGCAAGTTGGATAATCAGCAAATCAGCTTAGTTATTCGCTTCTGAGTTTACATTATGTTAAAATTTATCTTTCAGGTAGAAGCTTAAAAACATCAGCACTTAAAACATCAGCAATCAGAAGGAGTATTTGTTTCAGGCTAGTGAATGTCTTTGAGGTGTGCTGAGTCTGATTCATGTTAGCCCTCTAACATTAGCTATGGTTAGCTTGCATCCTACATTTGTCTATTTATCTTTTTGCCTCGCTGTTCCCAACAAGGAGAGAGTGGAATACTGCTATACCAGTAGCTTTTTTAGAGTATTCCAAATTTTGTTTGTTTTTTATTTTGCTTTTATTGGTGAAAATTTACAAATTAATTTCAAGATATTGATATAGAAATATAGCTCAGGCCTAACATGTCAGTCCTTGAAACACAGTTCAATGATGAACAAAGAAACATACTTCAGTCTCTAAAACATAATCTGAAGTTAAAATAAATAGTAAGTACACAGAAAAAAAGACCCAAGCTGACATAGGTCTGCTGGTCCTGCCTAAAATGTCAAAAAACAAACAAACAAACAGATTCAGCAGCAAATAGCAGCATAAATTAAGCTTTTTTGCTCTCCTGATTGATCTCAAGGTCTGATTTCCAAATTGTATCACTTCAATCATCTTTGAACACCAACACTGCTATGAAGTTAGTCAGCTTCCTGTAGTTTGCTCTTGTTTTGTGTCTGAATTTGGAGATGAACCATCAGTGTCTCTCTGCTCTGCTGCACCCCAAAATCCTTATCAATGATTGGCTGTTAGCTTTGTTAGACATTAATTGAGGGCTGTAATTTAGGCGGTTTTGTTTTTGTTTTGTTTTTTTAAGTACATTCACTTACTAAGCATATTGTTTGGTTATTGTTAGGTTTTAGAGATGTAACGAACATTTCATATATTGTGCTACAGTTTTTTTGTTCTGTGCCACAAGACTGTCAACCTCTGCAGCACCAGTGCGATGGGCAAAAAAAGTTAACATACAGCCCTGCCTTGTTTGGAGTCAAATAAATTAAATTGATTGGACTTATTTGGAAAGGCACACATCTCTCTGTAGAAGGCCTTTACAGCAGTCTCATTGTTGCTGTACTTTGTTATCAGTGCTTTCTCGATATGAGTTAACTGTTGGGTAAAGAGTCCTACACAATCAATGACAGCGGTTACATTTTGCTACCTTGCCTGGGTCCAAACATTCTCACCTTTTCATCCGTGCTGTTGAAAACAGAAATTGATGCATCATTCCTCTTGTTGATCATAACTACTACACCAACCACCTGTGCACAAAAGGAGACTAATTACAGTGTTGTAACCTCAGCTGCAAAATCCCATTAAGATTTTAAAACTAGCATGTTTATAAACTTAAAAAGTAAGGCAATTTGTATTTGGTACATTTTTTCTTTGTTTTAACAATGCTTTTTAGTAATAAATCTTATACCGTTGGAAAGCCTGTTTATTTCCCTTTTAAATGATGACACATTTGTAAGGATCATGCATTTGTGGGATGAGCAGCAGAGCTGAGTATATGGGTTGCGCCCGTGAAAAATGTGCCAAATCTTCTCTGCCAATGCCAAACAGCTTATTTTGCTGTTGCCATTAACTCTTGTTTTGAGCTTCTGGTACCCCCAGGTGCTGCCATTCAGGTGCCTGATTGGCAGCACCTGTGAGCATGGGCCCTGCTACAGTGGTCAGTAGATGTCTGCTTCAAGAATCGGCATGCCATGTTTGACTGATCTGGATAGGGCCCGTCGGTTGGGCAACTTCAAGCTGGTGTTCCGAAAAACCAAGTTGTAGCATTGTTTGGAGTGAACCCTAGTACCATCTCCAAACTGAAGGCCAAGTTCCATATAACGGGGAATGTCAGAGACAGGCCGCAAAGTGGGGGTCCCAAGAAGACAACGCTCCAAGAATACTTTTTTTTCACCCTGTCAGCAAGAACTCTATCCTCCAAGATGACAACACTCGCCCCCACAAAGTGGGGTTTTTCAGAGACTACCTCCAGAATTTGGGAGTGGAGAGGATGGAATGGCCTACCAGCAGTCCTGACCTTAACCTCACTGAACACTTTTGGGAGCTTGGGTGTGCTGTTGGTGCCAGAGTGACCAACACAACCACGTTGGCTGACTTGCGACAAATGCTGGTTGAAGAATGGGATAAATTGTTAAACTGTCAATATGTCTTGTTTCTTCAAATTTCAATCATCCAAGCAACCAAACACTAAACAAGAGTCAATGGCAGAATCAGCAGTTTGGCATTGGCAGAGAAGATTTGGCACATTTTTCATGGGCCCAACCCATATACTCAGCTCTGCTGCTCATCCCACAAATGCATGATCCTTACAAATGTGGCATCACTTAAAAGGGAAATATACAAGCTTTCCAACGGTATAAGATTTATTACCAAGAAGCATTGTTACAACAAAGAAATAATGTACCAAACACAAACTGCCTTACTTTTTGTTTTAAGTTTACATTTTCCCATATAAGAAGAGGCACATGAGAAGCAAAACACATAAAGTAATATACAGAATATGAAAAAAAACTTTGACCTCTCCTCTGTGGTTCTTGATGGGAACAGTCAACACAGCCCTGATCCTTGATGACTGATCGCCATCTATTTTGAATCGGGGATCCTGAGAAGGTAAAAAGAAATATATATATATATGCAAACACCATAGAAAAGCACAATGTTTTCATACAGTTGCACACATCTCAAGTAAAGCACCACTCTGTGTATCATGATCTTTATGTAATCATTCAGTGACAGGCTATAGCACCTACCCAATTTACTCAGCAGTTTTTAGACACACCCCGACAGGAATACCCTCTTTTCTAAGTGCCAGTGGTGTCCCAAAGATGAATTGAAACTAGGCCATCCCATCTACACCCACGCTGATTGGGGATTACCTGGTGTGCAGGTATGCCAAGAGTTGGCACTGACTCCTAATCTCATTGGTACAGAGGTCAGGTTGGGATAATGTGGGGAAACCCTCTATAATGCCTCTCTCTCTTAGAATGACTGTGTGTGTGGGTTTATGTAAAGGAAAGCACAGATTGGGGTGAAGCAGATCACATAAGAGTCACATGTATAATCGGTAGAAGCTGTCTGTTAAAGGATTAGGACCAGGTGCGTCATTTGGGATTCCCTTGAACACCCCCACCCTTGATCTTAAAAGAGCTTATGAGGAAATAAATAACTCATTTAGGTTAGAGCTTCAAAATACCTGTGTAGCATAACAACACATGTAAGTCTGATGGTTTACCTCTGAGACATCTCTGAGATTCATTAGTGACCCAGTAGCCAACACACATCCCATGATGCCCTTCACCAGCTCCATGTGTGCATGGCTGCAGAGGTTCCCTTCGCTCAAGCTGCCCAACTCCATGAGGGCAACAGCCTCCCTCAATGTGTTCCTCCCACCACAGCCTTTGTTTACCAGAGAGAGGCAGCAGCCCTCAGCTGCCAGCAGCTCCCCAGCATGCAGGACAGCCCCATGGCAGAGCTCTGCCACAGAACCCATCTGACTGAGTCCTCCTCTCAGGAGCTCCATCATCCACAGGCAGAACTCATCATTTCCACAGGCCGTAGTTGATGCGGCAGAATACTGAAGCTGAGGTGGGGAGTGGGATAATTCGGGAGAGCCTGGGCATAAAGGAGAAAGAGGAAGGCATGGAGAGAAGGAAAAAGAGAAGCGAGAGGAGCGGGAGGAGCGGGGAGAGAGAGGGGAGTGACAGCCCATCATATCTGGACTGTAGCAATCGATCCACTCAGAGGCTCCGGGGTTGCATGAGAGGGGTTTGAGCCTGTCGGATGTGGAGGAAATGTTCAAATGTGGAGAAGAACCTCTGCGATGGTGGTAACCCTTCCTGAACAGGCCAGAGTGGTCTGAGCTGCTTTTGGGAAGCCTGGGTAGCAGAGGAGACATCTCTGCCTGACTACTGACCCTAGAAAGGGGAGCGGGACAAAAAAACAAATGATCAATAGATGGAAAACCTCAATGCAAAACATTCAGTTGAATAAACAATTATTTTAGATGCAATTTTTTAAACACCCAAATATCTGATCTTACTGTCATCAACATTTACAAATCAATAATAAAACGCTGTAAATATTTCTTCAAATGTTATTTTTGCCTTGTTTGCCAGTTTTTGAGGATTTTGGCAGTACATCCACTATAGACAAAGCAGCACCTTTTATCTAACGTCACCCTGCTTCCTTTAAAAAGTAACATATTTCACTCACTTTAAATCTTTGCTTCAGACAATGCAAACAAATGCAGTTTCAGCAGCAGTGTGTAAATCTCCTGTCTGACATTTGCAGCCTTTAAAGATATTAAAAATAACGATATATAAAAAACAAATATCATCCCGTCTTGTTGGCTTTCGTAGCTTACAGAGGCAGGACAGTATTGATTTCAGTCTGATTAATAATCAGCTACAAACTCACAGGAGCTTTAAAAAACGAATTCCCGCCAAAGGGTGATAAACTATTTCCCTTATTTTAATTGTAAGATATAAAGCAAACTCAAATGTTATTTTGCACTCAAGTAGGACTTTTCTCAAATACAAAAGTAAGGAAATTCTTACGCGGAAGCTCTGCGTAAAAAGTAGGCCCTGGTGAAGTCGGAGTGATCATCGAGCCATGCATCCACCTTGTTACTCTTCATGCCGTCTCCAAATCTACTTCGACGTGTTTTGGAGCGTGGACTCCACAGCGGGGAGAAGAACCAGCCCATGCTCTTCACCGTCGGTGGCTTGGTCTCTGTTTCCCTGTGGAGGAACTCCTCTGTCCCAGCATCATCTGCAGTACACGGTTCCCTCACAGGAGTCGTTCTGTCGGACTCCATTGACTCTGTAGACTGCAGGCAGGGCATGCCCTCGCTCAGGTAAAGTGAGAAAAGGTCCAGTAAACTCAGTTTGAGGTTAGCTGAGTCACCTCAGAGATACACGTGCCATGCGGAGGAGCCCAGGCAGACTACAGGGACTGTCAGAGAGGAGAGCGAGGTCTCTGGAGAAGCCCGTGGAAAAAGCTTGCGTCAAGGTAATCCCCTGGCCTTTATTTAGCCCATCTGGCCGCACAAGTGTATTCGTTACACAGATTTAAACTTTGTTATACAACGACTGGACCGGGTCCAACCTATGAATTTGCATCTTCTAGAATGGACTCATTATTTAGACAATCAAGTAGTTGCCAGTGCAACTACCTGAAGACAGCGGCGTAGCTAGACTTTTTTGGTCTGGGGTGGCCTAACCATGGCAGGGGGGGTCTGGAGTATGCATGCTCATAATGACTAATATTTATCCACCTTGTCTGATTTTACTTAACTTATCTAATAAAATGAACAAGTATCCCACTGATGTTTTTAACCTGTGTGTGTATATATTGTTTTTTTTTTTTTTTTACTTTTTAAAGGAAGCAAAACAGAAAGGCAACATAAAGGCTACTGTAGATCCCCAAAGCTTCATTTCAAGGACTTAGATGACTGAACTCACAATTTTAAGTCTCAACAAAAGCAAACATGTCATGCAGTAAGAGCTACAAGGAGCCTATAACACAGCTTGAGAAATAAATTTAATATATCTTTTGTCTCTGACAAAGTACAAAGTCACTCATTGTTTAGAATGCTGATTTATTTTCTGGTCTTGGGCATACCTGGCCAGGGGGCTGGGGCATTAAAAAATTTCCAACTTAGGATCCAAGAACATGCTGCCCTGAAATCTTTGACTTTATTAAGGAGTTATATTCATTATGTATGAGCCATTTAAAAGATGAGTTTAGATTTTAACTGGCCAAAAATCTATAGATTATGATGGCAAAAAAGATGCAGTTCCACCTAAAAATATATAGAGCAAAAACAATTGTTGATATTCAATTTTTCTTAAGCATCATTCTGAAACCGTAATACTTGTTGCAAATCAGTAATTTTCTGCTTCTGCCACCAAAAAAGGACAGGAGCTTCCAGATATTTATTTCTTAAAGTTACATAACATAGGTTTGGTACAAATTAATGTAAAGGTAGAAAGCAAAATATGTTGTTGGATACAGATTTATTTATGAAAATGCAGAGATATTTAACATTTAGTACAATGCTCCCCTGTAATATTTTCTTCTGTAATGCACCACAAGTACATTGAAAAATTTAACTTTTTGCTGTAGATTTTGGAGAGCCTGATATAATATGCAACCCCTTTTGAAATGAAATATGTGAGGATTTATCAGTCAATATGAAGTGCTGTAAGATTGTTTTGGTAGTGTCAGATATATTTAATCACTTAATTGAGCAGTTAGAAGGGATGATTAGATTTTAAAAATGTGTTATTTAACATATAAACAAACATTTGTTTATATGTTAAATAACAAGCTTAGCTTGTTTGGCTGTTCATATGTTCGTATATGAAATTCACTGCTTTCCTGGTAGGCAGACTTTTTCTATTTCTTGATATTCAATATTAGTCCTTTTTAATCTCAGTAATTCCAGTAAGCATATATTCCAAGCTGCTTAATGGTGAATAACTGGACAATATTATTCGCTATCCAAGACTTTAGGTAGTTTATCAGCTTTTTATCCATGTGTTAAAAAATGAAGTTCCTTGTGTTGGACACTAGGAGGGATCATCCATATAAGTATTTACAGATATACATAGTCACATACGTATGTGGAAACTTGGCCTGAGTACTAGCACTCGCACACATAAAACTTTGCAGAAACTGTACTCGGTATCATTTTAAAGCATCAAATTAGCCTCTCACTATGCATATGTAGTCAAAGTTGTAGCCATGTCTGCAGTTCTGGGATATTTTAACATAAATGAGGTTGACAAAAGTAAAGGAGAATTAAATACTGATAAATTAAGACAGGGGAACTTTAATGATCCTTGATGACAGATGTGCTAATGTTAAATACTCATATTTCTACTTGATTCTGGTGAGTACCAAAATAAAGGTACTTGTAGGTTCATCTGAAAAATGAAGTATTGCTGCATCCCTAGTTTAGTATAGACAGTCAATTCATAAATATGTGAGTTTACCACTTGTAAATAGTGTAAGGAAGTGCTCCATATGTTTTTTTTTTCATTGGAGATATTTTTTTAGGGATACACTCTATTATTAATCTTTGCTTTATGAACTGGTTGTCTTATATTTCACAAGACAGGTACGCAGGACTGGAATGAATTCATCAGTTGCTGGCAAATCCCTGCGTTTCGGTTTCAAGACTTTGCCAACATATCTGTGCAATTAAGACAGTGTGCAAGAGTTTACTTGCATTTTTTGGTCATTAAAAATTGTGATCCTATATTTATACTTGTCGCCATGCTATCAAAACAAGAATCAATTTATCATTATATTTTTGATAATAATATGTAGAAGTTTAAAATTATGGTATCATAACTAACTACCCAAGCAGTAACGTGCCTTCTTTAAAATTGCTGTCACACATTTAAAATCTGCAGGTGAAGCTTTTTGATTACTCTTTTAATACATTTCAATTCCTTTACTGTGTTACTATGAGTCTTAAAAACACCCAGAATGTGTTTTAAGCTAAAAAACAAAATTTCTAGATTAAAACTTTATGCTTAGTTTTGGACTTATGTGAAATAATTTAAGCATGAAAAAACTCATGCCATTATTCTAATTGTTGATGGTAGTAGTCAGAGCTGAACATTACTATAATTATTTTATTTACTTATTTATTTTTTTGTTTTGAGTGTGAAGCACCTTTTTCAAGTGTGGTCGGTAAAATAGTGAGCTTAACAGAAACTGTACACAGTTGTAAGAAATTGTGGCCAAAATTTCAAAACCCTAATTGTACTTTCAAATCTATCCCCCAACCAGTTTAGAATATGTATAAAAAAATCTTTGCACATCTTCTTTACGCCTTTTTGATCATTGCTTTATTGTGTAATTCAATGCATTCATTTCTAAAACACCTACATTTGAATTTGTATTTTTCCAGTTTTGAACAACACATCAGTCCCTGTGTAACAGCCCCCTCTGCTGTCCTCTCATTCCCTTATCATCTGCAGTGGGCGGGCCTCCCATTGACAGCTGTGCTGTGATTGGTTGCTCTGGGAGGAGGCTGCCATGACACAGTGGATGCTGCACAGAATCAGTTCCACAGCATCAGCAGCCAGCAGACCTCCATCCTCCTCGTTCTCCCTCTCTCCTTCTCTTTTTTCTCCTCCTTCTCACCACCACCGCCACCACCCTCGCTCTCTCTTCTCTCTCTCCCTCCTCTTCTCCTTCCTCTCCTTTACGACGGCAGACAGGGAGGAATAGCAGCAGAGGCAGCAGCACGAGCAGCAGGCGAACTGGTAGGTGTGCTGAGGCCTGTCTCCCTCCTGCAGCACAGGCAAGACATCGCATTCTCCTCTGATCTCCATCAAGGACTATGTATTTGGGATGTGTGTGTATGTGTACGTGATGAGAGCAGGGATCTGAAAAGTGGACTGAAAGGACTACCACACCTATGGAGCATTTAGCAGCACTGTCAGAGCTATACAGGACGGATGTTGTAGAGGATATTTTTACCTCCTCTGCATGCTTACAGATGGATATATAATCTCTTTCTCTGCTGGAGCTGTTTGTTGATTTTCTGCTTCAGTGTTGACTAGGCCTTGTGTTTCTGCACACGTGTCTCTTTGCCAATGAGTGTGTTGAATGTCTAACAAAGGTCACACCATTTGCCATGCTGTGTGAAGGTATTGTCAGCCTGCCTAATGACAGCCTTCCCCTTTTTTTAAACCCATAACACACTTTATCACCAGCCCTTCCATCATCTCCTCCCTGCCTCGCATCATCTACCTCTTCACCTTCCTCTCTGCTGCATTATTCTTTTCCTCTCACTCTTTTTTCCATTTTTCTTCCTCCCTTTCTATTCCCATCTCCATCTCCTCTTCACAACCTCCCTACCTTCCTGCTTCCCTTCCTTCCTTCCGGCTGGCTGGTTTTCCCAGGATGCCTTGTTCCAGGCCACTTCGCTAGGCCCTAGCAGCATGGGCGGAGCCTGGGTGGGGAGAGAGAGCACGGATTGGACCCTTCCCCTCAGGACGGGCGCGCTGGCGGGTCACCCTCCCTCAGCTTCAGATGGGCGAGGACGCTGAGAGCCCCAAAATCAACCACACCTTCCTGCGAGACTACGTCACTGAAGGTAAAAAAGACAGTTTGTCATCATGGTCTCTATGGTGTCAGATATCATGCTGGTATGATCAGAGGGAGTCATTTCAGCTTCATGGGTGCATTATTCCTCAAATAATAGATACAGGAATCCTTT